>NC_133510.1:130077500-130190000 GCF_049354715.1 Callithrix jacchus | reverse complement strand
TCGGTATATATCCAGTAATGGAATTGCTAGATCAAATGGTAGTTCTGCTTTTGGTCCTTTGAGGGATCACCATACTACTTTTCACAATCTACCTGGTTTTTTAAAGAATATTTGTGCGCTCCTATTCTAAAGCATAGACTCTTAAACTTCCGTATATATCAGAATCCCATGGAGGGCTTGGTGAAAGTGCCATGGAATCCACCAATTAGCTTCCAGGCGATTCTGATATACACTTAAACACACCTGTTTTTGTAAGACTGAAAGCTAAGAACGGTCTCCTCCATATATACTTTTCTCTATATTCTAAATAAGTGAAAAGTATCAAAACAAGAATAAAACTGTACAACACAAAAAATACATGAAATTCAAACTTTGAATAAAGTTTTATTGAAACACAGCCACACTCATCTGTTTGCTATTACCTGTGGATGCTTTCATACCACCACACTAGAATTGAGTAGCAGCATCACAGACAGTATAGCTTGCCAAGCTGCACATTTTTATTATCTTGTTATAAAAAACATTTGCCGATCTCTGGCATAGAGGAAGGGTATGAATTGTCAGAAATACATTAGGAAAGAGAGAAAAGAGGAAAAGTTACTAAGAAGAAGAACATAGAAAAAGGAAAACCGTAAAGATCACTGAATTGTAATTTCAATAACATTAGCCATATGTGGTAGCCATAGTAGCCAAATGGTACTACTACCATTTTGAAAATATATCACATATATTATTTTAGTATTCCTAGGGCAAAAGAAAGTTGTGAGGGAGTAAGATAAGTAAGTGTATATCAGAATCACCTGGAGGCTAATTGGTGGATTCCAGGGCAGTTTTGATTCTGGAGATCTGGGTGGAGCCCAACAATTTACATTTCTAGTATGCCCCAGGTACTGGCTATGCTGTTAAGCAGGAAACTACATTGAAAAATGCTAATGTAAAATATTAACACATTTCTGGATATTACAAGTCAACCTAACTGTCAACTGTGTGAAGCACACAGCTTGGTTTTTTTCTGTACCACTCCATTGTCTCAATCAGAAAAGTTTCTCTGTAGCCTAAATAAATATAGCTTGTTTACATGCTCAAAACTGTGCAGGGTAAAGGAGAGAGGAAAACTAGGCTGGATACTTGATATGGTTTGGCTGTGTCTCCACCAAAACCTCATCTTAAATTGTAGGTCCCACAATTCCCATGTGTTGTAGGAGGGATCTGGTGGGAGGTAATTGAATCACAGGTTTCTCATGCTGTTCTTGTGATAGTGAATTAAGTCTCATGTGATCTGATAGTTTTATAAGGAGGTTTCCCTGCAAAAGCTCTCTCTTTGCCTACTGCCATCCGTGTGGGACATGACTTGCTCCTCCTTGCCTTCCACCATAATGGTGAGGCCTCTGCAGCCACAAAGCCATGTGGAACTGTGAGTCTATTAAACCTGTTTCCAGCATAAATTGCCCAGTCTTTGGTATGTCTTTATTAGCAGCATGAAAGTGGACTCATACAGTAAACTGGTACTGGTAGAGACGGGTGCTGCTGTAAAGATACCTGAATATGTGGAAGCAACTTTGGAAATGGGTAACAGGCAGGAGTTAGAAGAATGTGGAGGGCTCAGAAGAAGATAGGAAAATATGGGAAAGTTTGGACTTCCTAGAGACTTGTTGAATGGCTTTTCCCAAAATGCTGATAATGGTATAGACAATAAAGTCCAGGCTGAGGTGGTCTCAGATGGAAATAAAGAACTTGTTGGGAACTGGAGTAAAAGTGACTCTTGTTATGTTTTAGCAAAGAGACCGGCAGCATTTTGCCTCTGGCCTAGAGATTTGTGAAACTTTAGGCTTGAGACGGATGATTTAGGGTATCTGGCAGAAGACATTTCAAAGCAGCAAAGCTTTCAAAATGTGACTTGAGTCATTTTGTTGACCAAGGCATGCAGTTTTATAAGGGAAGCAGAGCATAAAAGTTTGAAAAATTTGCAGCCTGATGCTGTGATAGAAAATAAAAACCCATTTTATGAGGATACATTCAAGCCAGCTTCAGAAACTTGCATAAGTAATGAGGAGCCAAACGTTAGTCCCCAAGACAATGGGGAAAATGTCTTCAGGGGATGTCAGGTGTCTTCAAGGCCTGGAGGCCTGTGAGCTAAAAATGGTTTCATGGGCCAGGTCCAGGTCCCCATGCTGTGTGCAGCCTAGGGACTTGGTGCTCTGTGTCCCAGCAACTCCAGCCATGGCTGAAAGGGGCCAATGTAAAGCTAAGACCATGGCTTCAGATGACGCAAGACCCAAGCTTTGGTAGCTTACATGTGGTACTGAGATTGCAAATGCACAGAAGTCAAGAAATGGGGTTTGAGAACCTCTGCCTAGATTTCGGAGAATGTAAGAAATGCCTTCGATGCCCAGGCAGAAGTTTGCTTCAGGGGTGGAGCTCTCATGAAGAAACTCTGCTAGGGCAGTGCAGAAGGAAAACATGGGGTTGAAGCCCCCAAAGGGAGTCCCTACTGGGGCACTGCTTAGTGGAGCTGTGAAAAGAGGGCCACCATCCTTCAGACCCCAGAATGTTAGATCCACCGACAACTTGCACTGTGTACCTGGAAAAGCCACAGACACTCAACCCCAGCCTGTGAAAGCAGCCGGGAGGGAGACTGTAGCCTACAAAGCCACATGGGCAGAGTTGCCTAAGTCCATGAGAAACCACTTATGCATCAGTGTGACCTGGTTGTGAGACATGAAGTCAAAGGAGAACATTTTGGAACTTTAAGATTTACCTGACCCACTGGATTTCAGACTTGCATGGGGCCTGTAGCCCCTTTGTTCTGGGCATTTTTTCCCATTTGAAACAGCTGTATTTACCCAGTACCTGTACCCCCATTGTATCTAGGAAGTAACTAACTTGCTTGTGATCTTACAGGCTCACATGCAGAAGGGACTTGCCTTGTCTCAGATGAGACATTGGACTGTGGACTTTTGAGTCAATACTGAAATGAGTTAAGACTTTTGGGGACTGTTAGGAAGGCATGATTGGTTTTGAAATATGAAGATATGAGATTTAAAGGGCTAGGGACGGAATAATATGGTTTGGCTGTGTCCCTGCCCGAATCTCATCTTGAATCGTAGCTCCCACAATTCCTCTGTGTTGTGGAAGAGACCTCGTGGGAGGTAATTGAATCATGGGGGTGGGTCTTTCCTATACTGATCTTGTGATAATGAATAAGTCTCATGAAATCTAACAATTTTATAAGGGGGGTTTCCCTGCATAAGCTCTCTCTTTGCCTGCTGCCATCCATGTGAGACATCATTTGCTTCTCATGACATCAACATGTCATGAGACATCTTGATTTCCACCATGATTGTGAGGCCTCCCCAGCCATGTAGAACTGTGAGTCCATTAAAATTATTTCCTGTATAAATTACCCAGTTTCAGGAATGTCTTTATTAGCAGTGTGAAAACAAACTAATACAATACTTTTGCTTGTTTTCTGTTTGTTTTCATAGGCTTTTAAGGTCAAGAAATAAAAGAAATGTACAGGTAGATAGGGTCCTTTGTTTAAAAAGAGAAAAATGATGAGAAGTCTTCCATTGTGATTCTTAATCAGATGTTTGACTTGTCAATGACCTACGGTGAGTCCAGGTCTTAGAGGAGCTGGATACCTCTACTTCTGAAGTTTAGGCATCATTACTCTGACTATGTGCCACATCTCCAGCACGAGATCACGGTTAAGTGTATTCCAATCACGGTAATCCATTTCCCTGTGTCAGGTACTCACTCTCTCATTCTCTACGTAGCTACAGGTGACCATAGGAACAATCCAGCCAATGAGGAGCAAAAGGAATTTATCCAGCCATGTTTTGGGTTAAGATTATTCTTTTAAGAAATACATGTATGAGAATTAGCTCCATCTTCTCTTCTTTAGATGCTACTACATTTTCTTACCTTTCTTGGGCTGAAAAGAAATTATAATCTAACTTTGTCTGAGTGTTATTTAATGTGGCACATGGAAAATGAAACTAAAAAGAGAAACTAAAACGGGATTATTAACACATAATGGGCTTCAACATTTACCAACAAACACCGGTACAGGAGGATACCTTTGCCCCTTAAATGATGGGTCAACACGTTTTCCCTGAGTTTCCTGTACTCAGACCACATCAAGGCTTCGGTGAAATCCATCTGTCCTGCTACTTGGTGGTTGGTGTTCTTGGCAGCCGAAATAATTTGACAAGCTGGTCACCATTTTTATCATAGACTTAAATAGATATAATCAATCTTCAGTTTGCTATTCCACATTAAGAATACATTCTCGATTCATGCCTTATTTGGAGAAGCTGTCAACATCCACATATCACTTATAAAATTATGGAAGAAATGAGAAAACAACATCATCAAGCCTCCGAAGTCAGAGTATCCATTCTTAGCAAGACTGTTAGATTCACAATCTATGATTCTGAAGAATGAGTGTCACTTTAATTGACAGAATATGCAACTCTGAAGATACAAAATTATGTGGACTTTGGGGTTATATTGTAGGGGTTTTGATGTTATTTTTGTGATTTAATACTGTAATGGCTTTAGGCAATTCAAAATTGGTCTATATTTTAGTTTGATAAGTAAAACTGGAAATTTGTTTTGTAGAATTTAATAGGAATAATGCAGATAAATAACAGGAACCTAAAACTGATTTTCTTAATAGAGACATAGGTATAGGAAAGCATATAGATAGAAAGATACAGAAAATGTAATGTGTATACTATTGGATACATATATAATGAATGTAATATGTACACAATAATATAATCATTGAATTACAAATTACAATATAAGTAATATGTATACTATTACATATGTGCATATATAATATGTACACTATTATGGATATGTAATATGTAATATGCACACTATATGTAATATGTAATAGTATGTTACATGCATAAGAGTATACATATGCATATGTATATGCACACATGCACACTATTACACAGCACATGACACATTCAATAGCATACACGTTGCACACGTACATACATGTAACACACACATGTCGTACATATATGCAATGTGTTGTGTGACATGCATGCAAGTGATACACATGTCACATATATGCATGTAATGTGCATGTTTCATACACACATGCATGTCGTACACATGCATATATGCAATATGCATGTTACATAAAGCATATATACAATATGCATGTCGTGCACACATTTAAAGTGAATTTACACACACATGCAATGTGCATGTTGCATGCATATATGTAGTATTTGTGTTACATGCATGCATATATGTAACATACATACATGTAACATACATGTTCCACACATGCATATACATGTTACGCCCATGCATGCATATGACAAGCATATCACACACTTGCACACATATTCATATTGAATGCATGCATGTGACACGCATATTACATGCATGCAAGCACATTACACGCATGTAAATACACACACTACATACGTATATGTAATGCATGTATGACATGCATACATGCACGCCTATTACATACACATGTGATGTGCATATTACATATACATGCGATATACATGTTGCATATACCTGTGATATGCATATTGCGTATGCATGTAAAACATATATTACATATATACATTACGTATATGCATGCATGTAACATACATATTATATATATAAGTTGCACATATAGATGCATGTAATATACATATTACATAGATACATTATGTATATACCTATCTGTAATATACATATTACATATACACATATATACTTATTACATATATGCATGTAATATACACATTACGTATATACATATGACACACATAACATGCAACATACATACATGCTATAATATACACGTAATATGCATGCATGTAAAACACACGCATGCCATATACATGTGATGGGCATACATACGACGTGTGTGTCGTGTGCATGCATGCAACATGCATGTAACATGCACATGTATGTGCGCACATACTCGCAGGTATGTAATGCACACATGTGTACGTGTATGTATGTCACATAAATACATATAGTATATGTAGTATACAAAATAGTATACTACATCTGTATATGTAATATGTACGGTATTACATACAGTATGTTGCAGCTGAGCTATAGTATACATATTACATGTATACCTCAGCTGCAATATATACTACAGCTCAGCTTCGGCATAAATTATTCCTAGAGATAGCTAGAAACCCTGCTGATCAACTAACAAGAGTGAAGAGACTAAAGGTGGTTCTTTTGATATTAGCAGCCATATCCAGGTAAGATATTAAATTTGTATCACCATCACCTGACTTAAATGTTTAAAATAATGATTAAAAGGAATTTAAAGTCATTTGTCTAATTAAAGTAAAATTTACCAAAAGTGACAGAGACAAAAGAGAATGAAGATGCAGAACATACTTTTCATATACAGTGGGATAATTTCAGTCTAATACACATATAATTGGAAACCCAGAGGAAGGAAAAAGGATGGAGGGGAAAATATATTCAAAGAAGGAATAGCTGAAAATTTTCCAAAAGAATCAAACCATTAACCCAGAAACCTCAGAGAAGAACAAAGCATTTTTGTTTTGTTCGTTTTTAAGCTAAACAAGTTATATTTGAATTCTGAAAATCACCAATAAAGACAAAAACTTGAATGCAGGTGGAAAATGGAAAGACATTTCAGGGGAAAGGACTTTGAGTCAGCATTCAATTAGTGAAGAATGAGCACACCTGTGACCGATTTACCTGTTTAATTTTCCCCAGAGCTTCGAATCCAATGATGAAAACCCCTGCACTCTTGGAAGCTTCCTTGTTCTTGCCACCCGTTCTCTGTGCCTTGTTCTTCTGACTGCAGCTTCGGTGGATATGGGGCTGGTCCAGATCGCTGGCCTGAGGATTCCCTGCGTGGCTCTAATGTCTAATGAGGACGACTTGGTGTCCTGAATACTCATAAAAAACATCCATCTTTATGGCTGCCGAATGTCTTCAGCACTGATGTGAACTTTGCATGGAGAACTGACTAAGCGCACTTCAGGACCGCCCTAAAGATTCTAACTGAAAGTTCTAGAGTCAGGCCTTGGAATGTGTATTATTCACACAGCATTATTCAAGATTCTGATGTAGGTGTCATATTATTGAACCCTCACGGCACTACATTGAATTAGATTCTATGACTATCCCCACATTACAGAACAGAAATGTTAAGCTCACAGGCTCAATGTTCAAAACTAATAAGTAGCAGAAATTGAGCTCAGATCCAGACCTACCTGACACCCAAAACCAGGTCTCCAAGTTGCTTTTCATCTCTTGCCCACACTGCCCATCCCTACTTTCTGTCTCCTACCCTTGCGACATTGAGAAAGGCAGTGGCTGTATCTAATAACGAGGGAAACTAGAATGTATTTCTTCCCCTGCCTGGAGATTCAAGACACTGAGCATAATCAGTGCTTCTCAAGATTTAATATTCATTTGAATTACCCGGAGATCTTGTTAGAAATGCAGATTTTGATTTGTAGTTTTGGAATGGAACACAAGATTTGGCGATCTTAACAGGCTCCCAGGTGTGGACAGTTGCAAGTTGATGTACAAGTTTGTCTGTCAAGAGTTAGCCATTGTTTTCTGAAAATCTTTCAGTTTTATCAGATTCAGTAAAGTGCAATTCAAGTCAATGCCAACATTTAAATGCCATGCCCTTCAGCAAGGCTGGGACACAAGAAGGGAAAAACTTGTTCTTCGGTCGGGCGCGGTGGCTCACGCCTGTAATCCCAGCACTTTGGGAGGCCGAGGCGGGTGGATCACGAGGTCAAGAGATCGAGACCATCCTGGTCAACATGGTGAAACCCCATCTATACTACAAATACAAAAAATAATTAGCTGGGCATGGTGGCGCGTGCCTGCAATCCCAGCTACTCAGGAGGCTGAGGCAGGAGAATTGCCTGAACCCAGGAGGCAGAAGTTGTGGTGAGCTGAGATCTCGCCATTGCACTCCAGCCTGGGTAAACAAGAGCGAAACTCCGGCTCAAAAAGAAAGAAAACAAAAACTTGTTCTTCAGAAGCTAGGTCAGTGTCTGCTGGGAAGGCAGATGTATTCGGCACTGTAATATAAACAGGAATCCTACATGAGCATGTTAATTTAGGTCTTAAAAAATAAACTTTTGATTAGAGTACAGAAAAGCAAAAGAGGAATAGGGAGAGAAGGATATTAAGACTTGGACACCCAAAGAAGGGATTTTAAAAAAGAGTAATATTGGAATAAGTTTTCTAATTACTAGAAATTCAATAAATAACAGAAATAGACTGGGCGTGGTGGCTCATGCCTGTAATCCCAGCACTCTAGGAGGGAGGCCAAGGTGGGTGTGTTACAAGTTCAAGACCAGCCTGGCCAAGATGGTGAAACCCCATCTCTACTAACTACACAAAAATTATCTGGATGTAGTGGCAGGCACCTGTAATCTCAGCTACACAGGAGGCTGAGACAGAGAATTGCTTGAACCCAGGAGGCGGAGGTTGCAGTGAGCTGAGATGGTGCCACTGCACTTTAGCATGGGTGACACAGTGAGACTCCATCTCTCTCTCTCTCTCTCTCTCTCTCTCTCTCTCTCTATATATATATATATATATATATATATATATATATATATATATATACACACACACACACACACATATATGTGTGTGTGTGAAATAGCAGGAACAAAACACCACTCACTGACATGTGTGCTTACACCTGATGTGGTATACCACACACACACCAGGTGTAAGCACTTGTACATTTTTGGAATTTTGCGTTCTTATTAGCTCCATAGCAACCCTGTGATATTAGCATTAATAGTATCCCCATTTATCAGATGAAGAACTTGAGGCTGAAACAGGTTAAGTAAACCCATCAAAGGAAGCCCAGTCACCATGAGGGTCAGCTCAAGTTTAAACCCACTGCCTGGCTCACTGTCTGGCTGGAGAGTGACCTCTGGAAAGAAGAGCATGAAGAAGGACCACGAAGCTGCACAGGGAGTCCGGGAAGCCTCAGGCCATTTCACCAGGACAAGCTCAGGTAAAATGAGTCAGCCTCTGCAAAGCGAGACCAGGGAGGTGGAGGCAAATTGCTTTGGTGGATCGGACAGCCATGCTGAGGAGTGAGGGCTCTTGCTTATGAGCAATCAGGGGCATGTCACGGTTCTTGATGAAGAGAGCAAAGATCGTCTGATGGCCATCAAGCAGACCGTTTGGAGGCAAGACCTCTTATCTAAGGAATTCAGAAGTAATTACACTTCCCTATTATCTAAAGCCACATCTGTACAAAGCTTCTTTCCCAGGAATTTATAATAACCAGAAATTCTATACATCTCCAGAATGCATGCACGTTGAAACCCATTATGCAACCTTTGCTGACATCAAGACGCCAAAATATCTACAAGTGTAATCATTTACCATGGCATGCATAACTCATATGGTCCAAATTACTCTTAAGCTCCTGGAAAAGAAATCCTGTCACTCTCTAGATGCACCTGGATAAGCCAGAGAAACGTAGCGTGACCCTCCCATCTCAATCAGACTTTAAGATCCATCAATATCGCTAAGGACAATTCGCCGCCATGTGCTCAGTCCTCTCTTGCTGAAATATCCCTCTGCACTAGGCTGCAGCATTCTTTCCATCTAATAAAACTTTCCTTTTCAAGCCTATACTGTTGTAAATTCTTCTTGCTACCATGAGCGAACCACTCTCTACTGCCAGGGCTCTGACACCTCACCGGACACCTCCTCTGGCAGGTGAGAAGGAAACAGCAACATGATCAGAACTTTCAGAGACTTAGGCCCAGCATCCCCCTATCAATCAAGGACTGGATTAAAAAAATGTATACATGTACCATGCAATACTATTCAGCCATAAACAAGAACAAAATAATGGTATTTGCAGCAACCTGGTTGGAGTTGGAGACCATTATTTTAAGTGAGATGACTCAGGAATGGAAAACCAAATATTGTACGTTCTCACTCGTGAGTGGGAGCTAAGCTAAGAGGACGCAAAGGTGTAAGAATGATACAAGGGACTCTGGGGACTCGGGGAGGGTGGTGGGGATGGGGGTGAGGGACAAAAGACTACACGTTGGGTACAGTGTACACTGCTTGGGTCATGAGTGCACCAAAACCTCAGAAATCACCACTGAAGAACTTGCCCATGTCACCAAACACCAACTGTTCCCCAAAGCCTATTGAATGTTTTTAAACAGTAGAATGGATTGACACAAGGGAGTGATGCAGAGACTTCGGTGGGGACAGGACAGAATAGCCAGGAGAAGAACTCAGGGCTTCAAGTGAGGAAGAAATGCTGAGGAACATGGTGGAAGCTGAATTAACAAGTTATTTTTGAAATTTGTTTTTTATTTTACTAAGCATTGACAATTTATACTTGCATGTTTATGGAGTACAAAGTGATATTATGATCCCTGAATACAATGTGGAATAATTAAGTCAAGCTCATTAGTATATCCACTATCCCAAATACCTAAACAGTTTTTGTGGTGAGAACATTTAGAATGTGGCTCTTAGTAATTTTTAATGTACAATACCCAGTTATTGACCACACTCACCATGCTGTGCAACAGGTCCCCCCAAAAAGGATCCCTGTTGTCCGAGCTTCCGCACCCGTTAACCATCATCTCCCCATTGCTGCCTCCCGCCAGCCTCTGGAACCACCATTTGACTCTCTGCTTCTGTAATTTGATTGTTTTGGATTCCACATACGAGTGAACGGCAACATTTGTCTTTCTGTGCCTGGATCATTGCATTTATCATAATGTCCTTTAGTTTCATCCCTGTTGTGGCAAATGACAGAAATCCCTTGTGTCTGCAGACTGCATAGTATTCCATTGTGTATACACACACACACATGCACGAACATGCACAAGCACACACACATGCACGAACACGCACAAGCACACACACATGCACACACACGCGTGAGCACACACACATGCACACACACATGCATACATATGCATGAGCACACACACATGCACACACACACATATATATTTAAATTTTTAAAAATTTTCACATTTAAAAAAATTCCTCCATCTGTTGATGGACACTTAGGCTGTGAATAGTGCTGCAATCATCCTGGGTTACTGGAATCTCACTGATGAACTAATTTCAAATCTTCTGAGTAAATACTCAGAAGTGGGATTTCCGGATCATATGATAATTCTATTTCCAGTTTTTAGGAGAACCGCTGTAAGGTTATCCTTAATCACTGTGCTAATTTGCATTTTCACCCACAGCATGCAAGTGTTCTCTCTTCTCTGCATCCTTGCTGGCTGATGTTTCCTGTTTTTTTGGCTTTTTGATAATAGCTTTAATTAACAAGTTTTAAAGATCCATTGTCTGTGGAAAAGAAAGGGAAAAAAATGTATAAAATAACTGAGTGCTTTTAGTCCCAATCCTGAGAAGGTGGTTATTGATAACCACAGCCAGATTTCCTAAAATAAGAAGGGCTTTGTTAGTGAAATCAAGCTCCCCTGAGGTCTATTACTTTTGAAATGTGTTTTAGGACACTGTATACTTTTGTTTTTTGTTTTGTTTTGAGGCGGAGTTTCGCTCTTGTTACCCAGGCTGGAGTGCAACGGCGCGATCTTGGCTCACCGCAACCTCCGCCTCCTGGGTTCAGGCAATTCTCCTGCCTCAGCCTCCTGAGTAGCTGGGATTAAAGACATGCGCCACCATGCCCAGCTAATTTTTTGTATTTTTAGTAGAGACGGGGTTTCACTGTAAACATAGATCTAGAGCCCTGAGGAGCAGCGTCCTCTCAGCTCCAGCATCCTTTCTATGTCGCATTCCACCTCTTCCAAGAAGCCTGCCCTGACCCCTCAGTCTACCCTGTGTGATCCATCGCTGACCCACTGTTGTGGCTGGACATGGCACCCTGGTGCTCTGCGATGTAGTTTCATATTGTCTCATGTGCTGGGTTCCGCTGAGCTGAGCTCACATCAGTGATAACATCTATATCATTGTGTCTGAGAGAGTACCAGCT
The DNA here is from genome assembly GCF_049354715.1 of Callithrix jacchus. Taxonomy (NCBI): domain Eukaryota; kingdom Metazoa; phylum Chordata; class Mammalia; order Primates; family Cebidae; genus Callithrix; species Callithrix jacchus. The sequence goes on along the minus strand of NC_133510.1, from coordinate 130,178,002 downwards.
CCTGAAGCTTCATCCAAATTCTAGTCCCTGAGGATTTGGGGGAATTTAACTCCATTGAGGATCAGAAAGTCATTGCTTCTCTATGATTTTAGCTCTGTCCTTGATGTCTCCAAGATGAAGAGACAGCAACAATGACAATTGCAACAACAATAAAAACCAACCCTGGCTGCTAAATTTTCTCTGACAACATTTATCGGGCTGTGCATGGTTTAAAGAAAACCTATCGGTTTATATGACCTTTCGACAGGGTGAAATTCTCCAGCTGAAGAAAACTCACACCATTCCCTTTGCCTTAATCCTTCCGGTTCATCCACCCATCTGACTTCTGAAAGCACACGTTTTCAGCCCTTGACCTGAGGTCTGTCCTCTGCCTTGTGATGATCCACGTGATGCCCCTCACAAGTACCACACTCACTGCCTTCACACCAACTGGAGCTCTTAACAAAAATGGATTATATTCTTTTCTTTCTGCACCTTCTTTTTAAATTCTCAGTAGTGAGACATCATAATGAGTGTATCTGTCACCAACACTCCATAGGTTGGCATTCCCCCTTACTAGCTGATACAGGTTATTTTACTCATATTTTGGAAAATGACTCCCAAGTGCTTCAGGATTTTTTATTTTGTTTTATCTTGGCCTGTCGTTGGCGTCTGGTTTCGACGAATCTCGGATCACGATCCCAGCATGAGGCTTTAGCATCTCTGGGTGCGATGAATGAAATGCAGCCATCCAGAGAAATAGATGCTCACAATTTAGAAGTACCCACTGTCCCACAGCTGCCATTTACTAAATGAAAAGAGAGTAACGCTGGAGGCTGCAAACCTTCTCCTGCCTCTGTTTGGATAAGGTGCTTACAAACAACAGAAAGACACAAGTTTCTGCCCTGCACTTCAGAGCCTCACACATCTTCGGAAATAACTCTAGGTGTTTTCTGAAGTTTTAAAAACCCAATACACATTATTCCAAGTGCAAGGAGGCATACTGGATGGGATGAGCTTAGAATGCATGCCTTACATAAATTAGCAGTTTGCCTTGGAGGAATCCCTTCCAGAGAATCTGATGAGTGAGCTCCCAGCTTTGTGGATGCCAGCAGCCTGTGAAGCCTCTGCAGGCATCAGCTGGGTCAGCTACCTAATTAGGAAGGGGCAGTAAAACAATCCTCTCTTCTCTATGGAACATATTTCCAGTTGTGTAAATAAAGACGTGTAGGCCTGTGTCTGAGTTAGAAGCAAAAGCATTTGCAAAAAAGCAGTACAAACAACGGAGCTGCCTGCTGGTCCTCTATCTGTCAAGCTGAAGTTGTGGTTCCCACTCGGAATAATAGAGTTTATACCACACTTGTCTGGTTATAGCAGGTTGTTCGCTTCCTATCTCCTCCTTCCCTCAACTCTGTCTTCCATAGATTCCTCTGGCTTCTGTTTGTGCACAGGACAGCATTGCACTCATGGGTGCTGTTCACCAAACACATTGGACTCTTCACCTCATGAGCTGAGGGTTGCTAGTGCTGGCTGGGTGAGGTCATGTGACTATTTCTGGTAAATGAATTTTCAGCAGAGTTCTTAAAATGAGGTTTTTCTTATTGATATATATTTGTACATTTTTCTTCTTTCCCTTCCCTTTCCCTTCCCTCCCTCTTTCTTTTTCTCTTTCTTTCTTCCTTCCTTCCTTTCTTTTTCTTTCTTCTTTTCTTTTCTTTTGTGGATGACAGAGAGTCTTGCTCTGTCATCCATATTGGAATGCAGTGGTACAATCCTAGCTCACTCCAGCCTCAAACACCTGGGCTCAGGCAGTTGTCTCCCCTTGGCCTCTCAAAGTTCTGGGATTATAAACTATAGTGAGCCACTGTTCTCAGGTATTGTACATATTTTTGAGATACATACAATACCTTGATACATGTATATGATGTATAGTAATCGAATCAGGGTAACTAGGATCTCCGTAACTTCAAATATGTATATTTTCTTTGTGTTGGAAACATTCCAATTCTTCTAGCTATTTTGAAACATATAATAAATTATTATTAGCTGTGGTCATGCTACTGACGTATCCACTAGGTCTTGCTTCTTCTGTCCGATTATGTATTTGACCCATGGATCAACCTCTCTTCAACTCCCCCTTTCCACACCCTTATCTGCATTTGGTTTCATAATCACTGAGAAGCTTTTTAAAAAGCACGGATGTCTAGAACACTGAATTACTGTCTCTCAGGATGGGGTCTAGGGAATAGTGATATTTTAAATCTCCTAAGTTGATTTTACGGTACAACTGCTGTTGAGAACAATTAGACCACAATAAAGAAACAAAGAGAATATTCCTGGCCTTGGGTAGATTATGTTCCTGGGTATAGTGCATATGTCAAATTTATGTTTTTTATTTTAACGTCTGTGCCCCCATCACTGATACCATTTCTATGAATAAAAGTTATTGCATTTCACAGGCAACATCCAAGAGCCCCCTTGGTCTATGCCACCCCCAAGAGTTATAAAGAAAACCAAAGGCAACCAGATGCAGGCATGCCCAGTCTCTCCTCCTTTCTGGCATGTCCTCTGTGATGCCATCATTGCTTAGGGCACCACTGTATACGTGGTTTTCTGATTCTGCACTGTTGTTTCTCAAGTGCTACACCTAACAAAGACAAGCACTCAAAGTGATTTATTTGAATTCAACATGGTGGTGGGAGGGATGCCCTCTTTACTTACGGGTAATTTCCGTTCAGGTGGAGTGCAAAGATCTTTTGTCCCACCACACGGGAAACCAAAGATGTATCCTGGAGATTTAGCAAAGCTTAACCTCTTATTACCTGGATATCTTTGCTTGAGACAGAACGAAGTGGCCATCTGTCCAATTCCCCTCAGGACTGACCACCCTGACTTGTAGATCAACCTCATCCTCATGTATAGATTCCTCTTGTCCCAAACAAGGGTCCTTTTTTGAGCAACGATGCCTGAAATCTTCCTTCTGGGCATGATCTTTAAGAGCTTACTTGACCCCAATGGTTTTAAGGATGATGTTTCTCATTTTCAAAAAAACCCATTCAAAAGTGGGCAAAGGATATGAACAGACACTTTACGAAAGAAGACATATATGAGGCCAATAATCATATGAAAAAATGCTCATCGTCACTGGTCATCAGAGAGATGCAAATCAAAACCACATTGAGATACCATCTCACGCCAGTTAGAATGGCGATCATTAAAAAATCTGGAGACAACAGATGCTGGAGAGGATGTGGAGAAAAAGGAACACTTTTACACTGTTGGTGGGAGTGTAAATTAGTCCAACCATTGTGGAAGACAGTGTGGCGATTCCTCAAGGCCTTAGAAATAGAAATTCCATTTGACCCAGCAATCCCATTACTGGGTATATATCCAAAAGACTATAAATCGTTCTACTATAAGGACACATGTACACGAATGTTCATTGCAGCACTGTTTACAATAGCAAAGACCTGGAATCAACCCAAATGCCCATTGATAATAGACTGGATCGGAAAAATGTGGCACATATACACCATGGAATATTATGCAGCAATCAGAAATGATGAGTTTGTGTCGTTTGTAGGGACATGGATGAATCTGGAGAACATCATCCTCAGCAAACTGACACAAGAACAGAAAATGAAACACCGTGTATTCTCACTCATAGGCGGGTGATGAAAAATGAGAACACATGGACACAGAAAGGGGAGTACTAAACACTGGGGTCTACTGGGGGGAAAAGGGGAGGGCCAGTGGGAGGGGGAGGTGGGGAGGGATAGCCTGGGGAGAAATGCCAAATGTGGGTGAAGGGGAGAAGGAAAGAAAAGCACACTGCCATGTGCGTACCTACGCAACTGTCTTGCATGCTCTGCTCATGTACCCTAAAACCTAAAATCCAATAAAAAATTTAAAAAAAAAAACAGTATCTTTCTTTGTTTAGTGAGTAAATAAAACGACCCATTCTCATACCTTGAGACTCTGCTCTGCCTCCCATAGATACACTGGAGATGTCCCCTATTTCTAAGCTCTCTTCACTGAGATTTATTACTCTATCTTTAGATAGCCATCAGACTTAAATATAAAGAAAAGGGGTCAGCAAACTCTGCCCACAAACAAATCCAGTTTGGAGGTCAAATCCAGCTGATAGCCTGCTTCTGTTCAGCCTTTGGACTAAGAACTGGTTTTACATTTTTAAAAATTTGTAGAGGAGGAGAAAAGGAAGGAGAAAGAAAAGGAGGAGAAGAAGAGGAGGTGGAAAAGAAAGAGAAGGACGAGAAAAAGAGGAAAAAGGACACAGAGGAGAAAAATGAGGAGGAGGAGGAGGAGAAGAGGAAGAGGAAACCTTATAACCCAAGAAACTTGAATTATTTGCTATCCAACTCTGCCACCTCTTGGTTTACCAATCCTTTGTTTAGAGTCTGCATTCTTTAGTTTGCAGACAAAAAATAAGGCCTGTCTAATCTTATCCCAGTATTCAATTATGTTTAGTAGTGAAATATTTTACCAAAATAGAAATGCAGCCTCCTCCAGAGTATATCACCTGCTGTACCCCCTTAAGAATCACCGATGAATTATCACTGCCTGAATCCCCAGGTAGGACTCAACATGATAACTCCCATTGACACCCTCGAAACGTGTACTAGACTCCGTTTTACATAAATTGCCATTTAACCCCAAGAGGTCAACTACTGCTCACATACCTATTTTACAAGTAAGGAAATTGATGCACAGAGAGGGTGGTGACTTGCCCCAGGTCCCAGAGCGACTCCATGCTGGAGCTGGACCTTGGCTGCAGAGCCTGGGCTCGTATCACCCAACTGGCTGATGTTTCTCAAAGTCCATTGCTCTTTCCCCTGGATCATTGCCCCTCTGTTTCCACACTGAGCATAGGGCAAGTAATTGCACAGTGCACATCATATAGTACCATAACTTTCTCTGCCTTAAGCTGTCTTGCCAACAGACTGTAAAGTTGCTGAGGGTGGGCCAGTGTCTCAGTCATCTCTTTTCACTACCTGAAACAAAACCTAAATTATTCAGTGCTCGACAATACTGCTTAGAATGAATGGATAGATAGGTGCATCAATGGACTACAGGGAGCCATTTATCTGGTTGTGACTGATCACTGACCCCTGTGCCAAATGGGCTTAGGGTAGACAGCCCATAGTCCCTGACTCACAAACAGACAGGCTCACTCGCTATAAAGATTATTGGGAGATGATAGTTTTCAGAGAAAGAACCGTTGATACCTTCTGCCTGGAATCCCATAGTTTTGGCAACATGCATTTTTGAGGTGAGATTTTCACAGATTCTTCTTCAGTGTTTACAAACAACTGAGCAAACTGGGGGGGTTGATGAGTGTGTAGATGTCCCGGAGTCATAGTAGGTAACATTTACATGTCATAATATGTAATATTTGTGAGTCATAGTGTGTAACACTTGTATGTTATAGTACATAACATTTGTAGGTCATAGCATATATTTGTAGGTCATAGCATGTGACATTGGCATGTCACTGTATGTAATATTTGTAGGTCATATTATGGAACACTTGTAGGTCATAATAGGTAACATGTGCTAAATAAGTTGGTCCACAGCCTGGTTCTCCCATCTATTCGCCTCCCTGTAACAATGGGCAGGCTGTTTTACTTGCTCATATTTCAACCCAGTAATTAGTCAGTTATTAATATTTACAAGAGCCATTGTGAATTCCCCAAGATACAGTAAATTTCAGTAATAATCATAAGTAATGTATAAAATATAACAGGTTCATTTTTTGTGTGTTTTGTTGAGACAGAATCTCACTCTGTCACCCAGGCTGGCGTGTGGAGTGCAGAGTGCGGTGGTGCGACCTTGGCTCACTGCCACCTGCTGCCTTCTCCTTTGGGTTCAAGCGATTCTCCTGTCTCTTGGCAATTACTCAGCATGGCTTTTGCTTTTTCCAGACGTTAAAATTTCAATGTTATTCAATAAAACATTCAGCAGCAGCAGGATTTTCAGACATCTCCTTCAACTGACATTCTTGAACTCTAAATTATAAAGAAAATTTGTAAAACTTTTCAGACCGTGAATTCAAATGTATAAAACATGTAGCTCATGTAATTTTCTACAAATGAACTTCGTTTCAAATATAAGGTCCCATCTGTCCTCCATCTCCGATGCTTTGGGATACCTGCACTTCTCTATACTCTGAGGAAAGGGTTGACACATTATCAGGGCATTGGGATGGAGCCTCGAGGAGATGTCAGCTGTCATGCTTTCATCTGGTGTCATGTCAACAGTTTATACAGTCACCGCATAGTCCCTTCTCGCTCTGGAACACAGGACTCCTCAAGCCTTCCCTCTCGCCATCTGCCTGCCTTTCTCCAGTGCTCAGGGCAAAACAAGAGTGGGAGCGGCGAGCCCAGCAGATGACAACGGGTAGTTGGCCTGAATGCTTCTCATTTCTTCTACAGCAGAAGGACCCAGTTCCCTCCCTTCAGGGGACAGATGTAACAGCAAGATTGCCCGGGCGCCATGTGACACACATGCTTAAACAGAAAGAAGGAATACACATGGAGTCGGAAACAGATAAAGGCCTTCCCCCTAAGGCTACACAGGTTTTGAGGTCTCTCTTTCTTGAGACGGACACAAGCCAGGCCCAAGTCCCATTATCATGCGCTCGAGAGGAGGCAAAAGACTGTAGGCACATGACTGCCTTTCCCAACACAGAGGCCTTCCTTCAAAGTCCGCTGATCTTTCACAGGTTATTCATATTTCAGAATGAGACACTGTAAGTCCAAGTTGTATTTCAACGATGACACATATTGACTGAATTGTTTTATATTGCAGTAATAAGCCGGGGGCAGTGATTTTTGTGGTTGCACTGCAATGTGTCAATACCCATATGCTCTTTCGCTGGTTACTTTCTACCTAAGGAATCCTGCAGTGTCCATTGAGAGGGACACAACCCTCGTTCCTAGTCTCCCGAGAACCCAGAATCAGAAAGGGCTAGAAAGTCGCCGGTCTGAAAGTAAACTCAACTTGGTATTTCCATTTTGTACGAAGTTTACCTGCAGTCTCAGTGCTTCTTGACATTCTGAGTTCTCCCTGGTTCTATTTCTTCAGAGTCAGTCTCCAATTTTAATTTATTATCTGTTGCCCGAATGTGATGATTAATTTTCAGGGTGATGGGAGAAGGAATTAAGACTATAATGACCTTTATTTCGATTTTTCAATCTCTATTCCTCCCCGACCCAACATCATCTATTGGAAATTCCTTGTCACATAGAGTATTAGGAAAGAAAATAAATTAAGGAAAAAAGTTAAGCCAAAAAGGCAACGGAGGTTCACTATGCAGATGAAAGAAAACGGGTTCAGTTAAGGTAAAGAAAGCCCAGCATGGATGAGAAACAGCAGAGAGAAGAGAAACCCTCGCAGAAAAAAAACAGTCGGTGAAAAGCGAGTTTTGCAGTAGACGTGGATTGGTCAGAGAAGGGCCAGCAGCTTGTTAACACTAAAAAATAAACGAATCTACTGCAACTCATGGAACAACTTGAATCTAGCTCTGATTTAACGGTCTGGAGAGATACCAATGTTAGTCTGGAACAGGTCTTGTTAGAAAGTTGAGGATTTAAATATTGCCTTTAGAAACTGTTTGCTGCTGTACCGTAGGCCTTGCTGTAAAATTATCCCAACATCCTCAATATCTTGTCTGCTTTCACTTTAATCTATGGAGGCAATAACCTTTGACTCAATAATTTAGATGAAAGCATTTTATAGCTTGAAAATATTCTTTAACCTCTTACAAATGGCGACTTTTCCAACTGCATAGATGTCTAGAATGATTGCAAAACGTGGAGTTCTTTGACGCAGAACCTTTAGAAGAACTTGAATGCACATTTCTCGCCTTTATAAAACTGATTTGTTGTCAAGGGCGAGAAGATTTAGAGCTTCTAGGACAATGTGGAAATAAGAACTTGCGCGGGGCTTTCTCAAGGTTATATCAAGAGTGAAGAGAAAGGTCACTGTGGCACTCAATGGAAGTTTTATAGAGCTCCTTTAATCAAGACAAGCGAGCACAGAAACTGAAGCTGCAATACTGTCTTTTCAGAAAATTGAGCCAGATGCACAATGTCCACGTGCCTCAGCCAAGTTTCAAAATCTTTGTTATTATCTACGTAACAGCAAATTACTTGAACATAAAAAGGCAAGGAAATTCTGTTATGAATCCTATAACTCAGGGGCTCAGCGGGAAACATATGGCACATGCACGTGAAGTTAATTGAAAGATAGATTAATAAAAGGACCATCTACAAAGATGTTGACAGAATGTAAAGCAAACCGCACGGGATATTGTAGTTCCTTAAGGCCAACTGTGGTGGGAGTTCTTACCACACCCAGGCATCAAAAGGACAGGCGGCCAAGAAGGGTGTGTGGAAAGGCTGATTGCTGTTGTAAGGTTCCATCAGTTGTAGTAATCCAGCAGTGAGATGGCTGAAGGACAAATGCATGAATCTCACTCTCCTACCTCCTCCTGGATTCCTGCGGGCGATGCCTTTCAAATCTGAAGACAAATAAGGAGTAAGTTTACTATGATGCATCTCTACAGGGTAGCCAGGGCAGATATGTGACTCTGTAAGGGCAAAAAGAAAAGAAAAAGTATACATGTTTTATAAAAAAGCATCAATATATTAATTTGTATATATGCATTATAATATATTGATGTAAAACACTATTTATAAATAATAAAATTATCTATTTATTAACTTTAAAAATTTTTGTTTAAGTGAGCTCTTTTTTTTTAAATTTTACTTTAGGTTCTGGGGTACATATGCAGGTCATGCAGGGTTGTTGCATAGGTGCATACATAGCCAGTTGTGTGCTGCCTCTATTCCTCCTCTGACTATATCTGGCATTTCTCCCCATTTTATCTCTCCTCACCCTCCCCACCCCCCGCTGTCCCTCCCTTAGCCCCCTAACTGCCTCCAGTGTGTGATGCTCCCCTTCTTGAGTCCATGTGTTCTCATTGTTCAACACCCACCTGTGAGTGAGAACATGTGGTGTTTGGTTTTCTGTTCTTGTGTCAGTTTGCTGAGAATGATGGTTTCCAGATTCATCCAAGTCCCTACAAAGGACACGAACTCATCGTTTTTTTACGGCTGTATAGTATTCCATGGCATATATGTGCCACATTTTCTTTGTCCGGTCTATCATTGGTGGGCATTTGGGTTGTTCCTGGTCTTTGCTATTGTACACAGGGCTGTGTTGAACATACATGTGCATGTGTCTTTATAGTAGAATGATTTATAGTTCTTTGGCTATATACCCAGTAATGGAATTGCTGGGTCAACTAAAATTTCTATTTCTAGATCCTTAAGGAATTGCCACACTGTCTTCCACAATGGGCAAAGGATATGAACCGACACTTTTCAAAAGAAGGCATATATGAGGCCAAGAAACATATGAAAAAATGCTCATCATCACTGGTCATTAGAGAAATGAAAACCACATTCAGATACCATCTCACACCAGTTAGAATGGCAATTATTAAAAAATCTGGAAACAACAGATGCTGGAGAGGATGTGGAGAAATAGGAACACTTTTACACTGTTGGTGGGAGTGTAAATTAGTTCAACTATCTATCTGTTATCTATCATCTATCTCCCCTTAAGGACACAAAACACCTAAATACCTGGCTCCATCTTAAAATTTAGTGACATACTCTCTTTGTATTTATGCTGTAGTAATACTTAGAACTATCTTAGTCCTCATATAAAAATTTAGCTATTAATCATACAACAGGTAAAAGAGAGTAGCAAAGTAACGTCTACATTTAGATATGATGCATTTTTCTTTTAATATCTTTAGTTTAATGGGATCCAAAGGTATATTTACCAGAACGAGTAAAGTTACTCTTATCTTTTATTCAAGAAATTGATTGAGAATTTTTAGAACCTCTTATTGGGCCACATGGATTTAGATCATTTGTATTACTGATTCAGTTTTTTGGGGAAAGTGTGTGTATTCCTTGAAGGAGAACAGATACCTTCACACAAATTGGCTTACCTAAATAAATAAGAAATTTATGATTGAAGTGAAAGATCATTTGAATTCAGAGAGAGCAGGGTATCACAACAGGAAGGCAACCAACACCATTGACATGAAGTGTGTTCCTGAGATGGCTTTAGATGCACGTTTCAGGATATTCTACTAGGTCTACCTCAACAATCGGCTTTTATCTTATTTGACAGAATATGTGGAATCAGTGAACCTGGGGTTGGTTCAATGCCTCAATGGTGTGCTCTCCTTTTTCTCTTCTGGCATGCTAAGTTTGTCCACTGGCTCTTCCCTATTAATGATCGTTCCCTTTTAACAAATCATTTTCCAGTATATGACCGCATTGAACATTCTAGTCCCTTTATGGTCAGGTGGTTCCACCCCACTAATTTGTTCCACAGGATTCAGAATAGAAGGGATGAATGCCATTTATGGGCGAGACCAGTTAAATGTAACGTTGAGACCCTCAGAGTTTTATCCCATTGACAAAGCAACAAAGAATGTTTAAAATAACACCACTCCATTGGCCCATATTTGTGTCTGCCTAAAATACTATGTTGGCCCATATTTGTGTCTGTTCTAATTGTCCCACAATGAATGTAACAGGAAAATAAAAAAACCTTGTAAGTTGCCTAAAATTAGATTTAGGTCTTATTTATTACTGCAGCATTGCATAGCTTATTCTGATGAAAAAATGCCTTCAACAGTCTGATCATCACATCTTCACCCAACACTGTCAAAAATCACGAAAACAACGGGTGATGAGAGACATTCATCCTCTGTCTCTGTATCTCTACAAAGAAGAAAAGAAACGATCTGAAACTGTCTTCTTAGATCACATTGACTAAGAGCATATAGCGTAGTTTTGCTTCAGGAAAAAGTGATGTGTTTAATGTGGGGATCTAGCATCTTTAAACTCTGTAGTAAGAAGAGTTCTTACGGGGGAAAGAGAATTGGAATTGTTGAATAGCTTTTGTGTTTACAAGCCACAGAGACAAGCTAAAAATAAAATGTGAAAACAAATATGTAAAGTTTACTGGTTTAGAGCATGTCTCCACTTCGGAGACAGATTCCGGTAAGTTAACATTATGATACGTCAATTCAGTTGTGCTAGGACCTTAGAAAACCTATCCCGTCCTTTAGTCTTCTCATTTATGACATTGGAATAAGACTAGGAAAGTGCTCGTAGGGCTGCTGTGAGAGTTAAATGAGTCAAGCACACGTATTTTACAAAGTATTTCTTCTTATCTGCACCATAATCATCTGTGTGTTGCACTATTACTCCTACTACACAAATAATAAAACATACTTGGACAAGCGAAGTGATCTTTCAGAGTCACATATCTGGAAAAGTCACAGAGCAAGGTGCTAAACAATCGCACAGCACATGGAGTAGACTCCAGATTTGGGGTTGTTGGATAATATGCTAGTTGTATATTTTTATTTTTTGAGGAACTTCCAAACGTTTTCCATAATGGTCATAGCAATTTACATTGCCACCAACAGTATGCAGGGGCCCCTCACCCCCATTCCCATCGGTTAAATTTTATTTAACCAAAATATTTGTTATCTCTTACCTTATTAATAATAGCCATTCTAGCCATGGTGAGGTGGTATCTCACTGTGGTTTTGATTTTCATTTCCCTGATGGTTAGCAAAGTTGATGTTGACTACCTTTGCTTATACCTGCTGTCCATTTTTATGTCTTCTGTGAAAGGATGTTATTTGGGCTCTTTGTCCCATGCCATAGGTTTTTCTTTTCCTTCATTCTATTCATTGCGTTAATAGCCTTTGACAAAAGCTTTTTAGCTTAATGCAGTCCTATTGGCCTAATTTTGCTTCTGTTGCCTTTGTCCTTGGCATCTTGCCCAAAAAATTATTGCCCAGATCAATGTCATGAAGCTTTTCCCCTGTGTTTTCTTCTAGGAGGTTTATGGCACCAGATCTTATATTTCAGTCTAATTCATTTTGAGCAATTTTTTGTATGTGAAATAAGATGGAAGCCAATTCCTTCTTTCCTTTTTTCCTCTCTTCCTTTCTTTCTCCTTTCCTTCCTTCTTGCCTTCCTTCCTCTCTTCCCTCCCTTTCTGCCTTTCTTCCTCCCGTTTTTTCCTCCCTTTTCTTCCTCTCCTGCCTTCCTGCCTCTCTTCTCTCCTTTTCTGCCTTCTTTCCTCTTTTCTTTCCTCTCCTTCTTCCTTCCTTCCTCTCTTTCCTTCCTCTCCTTTCTCCTTGCCTCCCTCCTACTCCCTCCCTCTTTCTTACCCTCACTCTTTCTCTTTCTTTCTTTCTTTCTTTCTTTCTTTCTTTCTTTCTTTCTTTCTTTCTTTCCTTCCTTCCTTCCTTCCTTCCTTCCTTCCTTCCTTCCTTCCTTCCTTCCTTCCTTCATCCAGTTTTGTCACCACCATTTATTTATCAGAGACTATTCTTTCTCCATTCTTTCATGTTACCCTTGTGAATAATTAGTTGATTATATATGCTTGGTTTGTTTCTAGGTGCTCTTTTCTGTTCCATTGACCTATGTATCTGTTTAATGCCAGTACCATACTGTTATGATTCATATAGCCTTATAATACAGTTGTGAATCATGAAGTGTAATGCCTTTAGATTCATTTTTCTTTCAAGATTTCTTTGGCTATTTGGGAAATTTTGTGGTTCCATGAAAATTTTAGTATTTTGTGATTCCATGAAAATTTTTATTTCTAGATCCTGCAAGGGGGATAAGGGAACTTTTCCCATTTCACTTTGGCATGAAGCAGCTTAGCAACTGTGTAAGGGATGTTAAATTGAAACATACTCTTATTCCCTGGTGGTCTGGGTCAGAAAGTCAGGATGGCAACCCTATTTTCCAAGATTGTTGGTTCAGAAATGCATTCAAGTTGTGTTCCCTCTCTATATCTGTAACTCTTGAATTATTTTCTGTACGCTGAACAAAGACAACCTCTGCCCCTCATTTGTTATCTTCTAGAATGCAAATGAGTCTTTCCTCCTTCATCCCAATTAATTTAGCTTGAGGCATTTATATTTTAATTGAAGTGGCACTTTTCATAAATATTCATCAATCGCAAATAAATTTTCAGGGTCAGCAGGCCGTGTGCCAGGAAGGAAGAACATGGATGTTTTCCTTCCCCTGGAGCAAATCCACACTCATGAATGCATAAGCAGCCCTCCCTGCTTATTTAAATTCAATAAGAATTTACTGAGGGCCAATAGGTGTGAAGTGTGTGAGTGGGGCCTGTATTCTCTGAGAATACAGAAGTGAGCATAGCATCATTCCATGTGCACATCTTTTTATATATCTACCCCTCTATATGTGGTCCATCTTCACTTATAATCATTGATTTTAATAATCTTACTTTTATTTTGATATAAATTTATTCTAAGAAAAAAATATAATCACAAATGTATACAGTCATTAATAAAGTGTCAGAGAGAGGAAAAGCAGAAGGTTCAGGGAGTTAAAGGGGCTTTAGAAGTATACAAAACACAATGCAAACTGTGTTTTCTGGATGGCAGAATTTTGGTTATCTTCTCTTTTAATTCACCTGTTGGGTCAGTCAGGATATGCTAGGTTATGCTGTAGAAACCTTCAGATATCAATGGCTGCTGTCAAAAAGCTGAATTCTTTCTCATTCTGCACGTCCATTCATTGTAAGTGGGCTGTGGTTTGCTCTACATCTTCACTGGGACACAGCTGATGAAGTGGCATCTGTCTAGAACCCTGCTGGTCATTCTAGCAGTGGCAAAGAGAACATGGAACACACATGCTGGCCCCTAAAACTTCTTTATGCAAGTGGCTGATGATATTTAGGCTCATGTTACATTGCTCAACGCAAGTCATATGCTCAGTCCTTGGTGAGTTCAGAAGCGCAAGGGTTTGTGATCTTTTTGCAGGTAGTGGCAACACAAGAGGAGTATGATGTATACATGGAAGCTGTATAATTACTGACAGATGACTTATCCACTTCCCTAATGAAATATGGTTATTCTTGTGCATTATAAGAAAATCCCATGAAACTCAACATCGTAAAGAGAACACATACAAGGCTTATAGCTCCTCTGAGCGGAGGCTACACCCATTTCACTCTTCTGATTCCAGTGCTCAGCAGAAGGTTTTGCACAAAATAGAAAAACAAAGCTTTGTTAAAACAAAGAAAACATCGATATCAATGAAAATGTTAATGACAAACTCAGATTCATCCTAATGGAAGAGATTCTGCACATACAAACTTCAAATGAAACACTTCTTTATTCTGGGATGAAGGATTCAAGTTGCTAGTTTTTCTTTTCTTTTCTTTTCCTTTTTCTCTTCTCTTCTCTTCTCTTCTCTTCTCTTCTCTTCTCTTCTCTTCTCTTCTCTTCTTCTCCCCTCCCCTCCCCTCCCCTCCCCTCCCCTCCCCTCCCCTCCTCTCCTCTCCTTTTCTCTTCTCTTCTTTTCATTTTTTTTTCTAAGTGGAGTTTCATTCTTGTTGCCCAGGCTGGGGTGCAGTGGCACAATCTTGGCTCACTGCAATCTCCACTTCTTGGGTTCAAGTGACTCTCCTGCCTCAGCTGTCTGAGTACTTCGGATTACAGGTATGCACTACCACGCCCAGCTAATTTTTGTAATTTTTTTTTTTAGCAGAGATGGGGGTTCATCATGTTGGTCAGGATGGTCTCGAACTCCTGACCTCAAGTGAGCTGCCCGCCTTGGCCTCCCAAAATTCTGGGATTACAGGCATGAGCTACCACACCCAGTAATAGCTTTCTTTTCTACAAGAACAATTACAGAACAAGGCGGAGATTTCTTTTTCCTCCGTGACTCCCGTATAGAATCAGCGGCCAGTCTGTCCACCTGTGGGATCTCTGTAGACAATCAAATAGAGAGAAATCAAAATAAAACCAGATGGTCTGTATGGTGCACCCACATGAGTCCCTTAATATCAGACACTGGGGAGCATTGGGCCTCACCTAGTCTCATTTCCAGACTCACAGAAAAGTCCATATTAAAACCATCTCCAGCTTCTTACTTCCTCTTAAAAAGGATTCCTCAGTCACTCAAATGGGATAATCAAGCAGAAGACACTTGCAACAACTGATTAGAATGAACTGGGTATTTAGTAAGAGTTAGCTTTTCCATTGCTTATAATCCAGGGAAACTGAATGTCTTATTTAACCTGAAATGAAACCAAAAGGAAAAAAATAAAAAATAAGACCCCTGAATTTCATTCGTGGCATTAGCTTAAAAGCTGCAATGAAGTGTAAAATAGGTGTGAGATTTTGCAGTCTGGGTTCAGGTTTTCTCTGGATGAATGAAAATACAAATCAACATTGTTTGCTGATAAATTCTAGCCACTTACTTTGTTCCAGTGCATGATAAACATCCCTAGGTTTAGGGTTCTGTGCTATCAACTGAACTACCAGGAAAAATAGTAGTTATTTAAATGTTAGGAGGTTTAACAATGAAGAACTTAGTTGTAGCCAATGAAGTAAAGACTGAAATGTTGAACACTTACTTAGAAAAAAATTAAGAATTATGGATATATGTATTATTAAGACAAAGAATGATGCTTACATATAGTTGGCTTTACTAAACAGACAGGTGTCTTTAAGACTGGGGTATGACATGTTATAAGAGGTTGCAGTGCATTATTCTGCATGTCTTTGATATACTACCTATAATATTTGAAGTGAAGGGTTTTATTTCCTCCCCAACAAAACAAAGGTCCACTTTTGCTAAATTAATACAGAAGACATGTATGTGGTTAATAATTAAAGAGAGAATTAATTACATTGTAATTTTTCAAGTATTTTTCCTGTTGGCTAAAGAATAAATAGAATATTATTTATATGGAGAGGAAAAAGAGGAGGGACTGAGCTATGAGGAATTAAGAATAACAGAAAAATAGTGAAAAACTACACAAAATGCAACAAAATGACTTCAAGTCATTGAGTCTTCAGTATGGCCAATGAAAACCATGATGTGGTTTGTATCAGTTAGTTATTGCCATACTAATGCTGTATAACAAACAACCCCTGCATTCAATAAAGTGTGAACAATGATCATTTATTATTATTCATCATAATTAAATATTATTGCTTAATTTGTTATTATGTGTAGTCCCAAGACTATGTGTTAACTGGGAAGTTTTTCTTACTGGGGTTAGCTAAGTGTTTCTCACCTTTATGTATTTTGTGCTTTTCCTTTTTTCTTCTAATTTTGTCTGGGGCTTTCTCCCCTGCCTGGCTGGCTGCAGGCTAATTTAAGATGAATTTAGTTGAGAAGATGTGCTGTTCTCCATGTGGTCTCTCATCCTAAGCAGGCCAGCCAACGCATATTCTTACGCTAGAGGCAGATGTTCAAGAAGAAAAACAGAAGCCCACAACGCCTTTGGAGTCTGGACTCCTAAATGTCATGTTGGGATGACTGCCATCTCTACTAGTCGTAAAGCCACACTTGATTTAAGATCAAAAGGGTTGGAAAATATTCTTGTGTTGCATGCTACTTGAAGGAAGGAGTGTGACTTCCACTTTCCTGTCCATTGGGTTGCCTTGCAGCTTTCAGCAAATAAAGAGGGAGGAGCATCTTCAAACACGGAGGTGCAGGTGCTACTAGCTGGAAGACGGGAGAAGCAACGTTAAGTGGTGAACAGTTGTGGCATCAGCCGTGTCTGCTACATCTACCTTTCTCTCTGCCTGAAGACTTCTCTTCACTTCCTTTGCTGAAGCTACTTCCAATGAACTTCCGGCTTCAGCTTAGATGTAAATTTCTTTTTTTTTTTCTTGAGATGGAGTTTCACTCTTGTTACCCAAGCTGGAGTGCAATGGTGTGATCTCGGCTCACCGCAACCTCTGCCTCCTGGGTTCAGGCAATTCTCCTGCCTCAGCCTCCTGAGTAGCTGGGATTACAGGCACGTGCCACAGTGCCCAGCTAATTTTTTGTATTTTTAGTAGAGACGGGGTTTCACCATGTTGACCAGGATGGTCTCGATCTCTTGACCTCGTGATCCACCCGCCTCGGCTTCCCAAAGTGCTGGGATTACAGGCGTGAGCCACCGCGCCCGGCCCTGCCTATGTTTTTAACCACTGAGTTCCATGGTGCCTAACACATGGCACATATTCAACAAATGGTATATATTCTGAACAGAATTTAGCTATGCCTTTGAACACAAACTGAAGCCTGATTTTACCACAAGCCGTAGTTAAATTTCCCACGAGACTTTGAATAAAGAGTCCATTTCTTCTCAGAGTGACAAGGCATTTGACACACATGAATTCTGTAAAGAGTACCTGCTTCTTGTCAGGTGCAAAAATAACCTTTCAGGACATTAAAATGAAGAGTGTGGAGCAGCAAGGAAATAAAGCCGTAATAAGGTAGAGTTTTTCAGCTGAGTAATTGGATTTCTAAACCCATGCATATTTTATGTCTCCTTGTATTAAATCATTCACGGAAGATATGTTTCCGTTGAGTAAAATAGTATACGACAACAATCAGTGGACACATAATGATTTTCTCTTTCACACTTGGTTAGGTACGAGTCTGCCATAACGTGCTGCAAAGAAAAGTGATTACAATTTTTAGGATCGAGATCACGTGAGAACTTGGTGCATGATGCTGTTTTGGAATAATCCTGACACAAACTCCAGGGCTGAGGTAAATCATGCAGCCTCAGACCCTGAACCCAAACAAGCTGATTACAGGTACTCCTAGCCACTGCCCCACCCCTAATTTAGTTAAAAGTCCCGCTAAGAAGTTTAGGAAGCACTTGAGCGAGATACTGCTCTCTTTCAGCTAGGTGGCCCAGCTCGCTTTCTGATTTTACTTTCGGTATTGTGCATAGACACAGAAGGAAAACAGAAGCACGCCTCCTATGTGCTTAAAAGTATTACTCAGCTGCAGAATCAAACCTATTTCTACCTCTGTGCAGGGTCGGTTCTTCAGCCTAGACAATTGTCACCACTTTGGGCTGAAGATTAAAACAAAAGTAGACGTTGTCATTTGAAAGAGTCGTCAGAAATCTGGATACCAGATGCATCAACTTTTATTTATTTATTTAATTTTAATTTTTTTAAAAAATTTTTTATTGCATTTTAGGTTTGGGGGTACATGTGCAGAACATGCAAGACAGTTGCATAGGTACACACATGGCAGCGTGTTTTACTTCCTTTCTCCCCTTCACCCACATTTGGCATTTCTCCCCAGGCTATCCCTCCCCACCTCCCCCTCCCGCTGGCCCTCCCCTTTCCCCCCAACAGACCCCAGTGTTTAGTACTCCCCTCCCTGTGTCCATGTGTTCTCATTTTTCATTTAATTTTTTTTTTTTTTTGAGACGGAGTTTCACACTTGTTACCCAGGCTGGAGTGCAGTGGCGCGATCTCAGCTCACTGCAACCTCCGCCTCCTGGGTTCAGGCAATTCTCCTGCCTCAGCCTCCTGAGTAGCTGGGATTACAGGCACGCGCCACCGTGCCCAGATAATTTTTTGTATTTTTAGTAGAGACGGGGTTTCACCATGTTGACCAGGATGGTCTTGATCTCTTGACCTCGTGATCCTCCCGCCTCAGCCTCCCAAAGTGCTGGGATTACAGGCTTGAGCCACCGCGCCCGGCCAAATGTATGAACTTTTAAGTTATCATGCCATGACGTGAGGAGTTCTTGTTCCTAGTGGTCCTCCTGAATTCCAGCTGTCATTCAAACTCCTGTTCCAGTAGGGGGTGGCCAGTTGTATGTGTCTACTTGGCTAAGCTATTGCCTTAGTTTGGCTCCTGTACAAATTACCTTAGAGTCTGTGGTTTATAAACAATCGAAGTTTATTTTATACAGTGTGGAGGCTGGAAGTCCAAGATCAGGGTGCCAGCATAGCCAGGTTCCCATAAGTGCCCTCTTCTAAGTTGTTCTGCCGACTTCTGCTAGAAGTTTAACATGGTGAAGAGAGCTAGCTGGCTCTCAGCAAGGGATCTAATCTCAAGAATGAAGGCTCCATCCTTGTGACCTAATTCCCTCCCAAAGCCACCAGCTCCAACAACCGTCACGTTGGGATTAGGATTTCAACAGATGAATTTGGGAGTAAAAACATTTAGTCCATGTATGGTCCCCTGTCATTCAAATGTTTACCTTGCTTTTTGTTGCTAAGGTATATCGTACACATGATGAACAACTGGTGGCTTTAAAGGACAGATGACCCTGGAGACTCTGAATGGGCTCAGTCAGTTGAAAGGTCTTAAGATGAAAACTCAAGTTTCCCTGAGGAAGGAATCCTGCCTGTCAACAGCTCCTGCCTGAGTCTCCAGCCGGCCCTTCCTAATAGTCTCTCTTCAGATTTTGACTTTCCTAGTCCCCATAATTGTAGGAGTTAGCTCCTTGCACGATATAAATCTACCTACTTATCATCTATGAATCATCTGTCTCACGAATTCTATTTCTTTCTCTGACTGACGTAAAACTGTTACTGGAAAGGGGTCCTGACGCTGACCCCAAGAGAGGGTTCTTGGATCTCATGCAAGAAAAAATTCAAGGAAGTCCATAAAGTAGAAGGGAGCTAAAAAGAAATAAAAGAATGGCTACTCCGTAGACAGAGCAGTGGCCAGAGCCACTGGTTGGTTATTTCTTGATAATATGCTAAACAAGGGGTGGGTTATTCATGAGTTTTCTGGGAAAGGGATGGGCAATTCCTGGAACTGAGGGTTCCTCCATTTTTTGACCATAGAGAGTAACTTCTTGACATTGTCATGGCATTTGTGAACTATCATGGCACTGGTGCGAGTGTAGCAGCGAGGACCACCAGAAGCCACTGTGGTCACCATCTTGGTTTCAGTGGGATTTGGCGGGCTTCTTTACTGCAATCTGTTTTATCAGCAAATTTTTTTTTGAGACGGAGTTTCGCTCTTGTTACCCAGGCTGGAGTGCAATGGCGCGATCTCGGCTCCCGGCAACCTCCGCCTCTTGGGTTCAGGCAATTCTCCTGCCTCAGCCTCCCGAGTAGCTGGGATTACAGGCACGCACCACCATGCCCAGCTAATTTTTTGTATTTTTAGTAGAGGCGGGGTTTCACCATGTTGACCAGGATGGTCTCGATCTCTTGACCTCATGATCCACCCTCCTCGGCCTCCCAAAGGGCTGGGATTACAGCCGTGAGCCACCGCGCCCGGCCTATCAGCAAGGTTTTTATGACCTGTACCTTGTGCCAACCTCCTGTTTCATCTTGTGACTTAAAATGCCTAACGTCATGGAAATGCAGCCCCATGGGTCACAGGCTTATTTTACCAAACCCCTATTCAAGATGGAGTTGCTCTGGTTCAAACGCCTCTGACAAAAGCACCTTTGCAAAACTATGACAGTAAGAGACATCTGACCCTGCTAACTTCATCCTGCTTCTAGCCTCACAGACTAGGTGTCTTTGTTCGTTTCTGGGCATGGACCAAACTAACTTTTGGAAGAAATTTATTTTATAGTTTAAATGATAATAGCCCTTCTGGAAAAACTAAACTGTTTCTGTAAAACTAATGGAAGGCCACCAACTTAGGAGGGGAGAGGGGCTTGTATTCTAAAGAATTACTGGCCGTTGCTCCAGGGGTCATAAGATTTGCAACTTTCCCAGTTACTCTTGCAGATAACATCACTACTGTGGAACCCAAGATGGGCCTTTTGAAATGTCTTTTCAGGCTTTTGCATTTCTGACAACTGGATGGCCTGGACCTATAACTCAGTCAGTACTATGGCCCTTCACCCAGAAGCAGACTCAGTACACGGGGACCATTTTCCACACTCCTATGATTGCATCCCCAACCTATCAGCATGCCCCCTACCCTAGCCTCTGAGCCTTTGGGGAGAATTATTTTGAGGGAGAAGAAAAGGAGAAATCTGCTGGATAATCAGCTGAGGCTAGCCCTTGGAAAAGCAGCCTGTCTGGAAAATCACAGCTACAAGCAAGAATAGAGCGGCTTGGGGGAAACTCAGGCTGCACCTCCTACACAGATAAGTAGGCAGAGTCTAGCATAGAAGCCTTTTGTTCCTTGTGGGATTAACGAGCTCCCAGGAAAAAGTTTCCTCCCCATCTCAGGCATACGCACGATGGGTTCAATGGAAACTTGCACAGGTAAGAGAGGGCTGACCTGAAACAAACCGAGTTATGCAAAGGAGAGAGGCTCTGCTTTGTGCTTGCCTAGGGACATACCCACAGCAACATAGATAAGGGGGAGTTATGCAGACAGCTTTACAGATGAGTTACTCAAACAGCTACAGAGAGGAGAGGAGATGCTTATAAAAGCTTTTGAATTCAACTGTAGAAACAGCAACCTACTTGGTCTCCCCTCTATGCTGTGGAGAACTTTCTTTCTTCACTTATGAAACTTTTGCTCCAACCTCACTTTTTGTGTCCACGCTCCTTAATTCTCTTGGTCATGAGAAGACAAGCTCAGATAACACCTCAGACAACGAGACCAGTGACCCTTGACTTATTTCATTTAGATTAATCACTTTGTCTCCCACGTGGCACAGCCAGCCTCATGTCAAACCCTTGCTTTACTGCGATGCTGTGGTCCCAGTGAGTTGATTTTGTTTGTGCAGCTGACAAGAAGAACCTATTCAGTGGTTACGTTTGCAGACTCTTCTTTGGCCCAATCTACTGTAAAATGGCCCAGGAAAGACGACTGTGCAAAGATTTTTAATGTACTTGTCACTGTAGATATATATTTAACTATTGATATAGATATGAGCATACACATCGATCTGTCTTCTCAATGTCTATCATCTATCTGTCTATCTATCTGTCTACCTATCATCTGTCTATCTGTCTATCTATCTATCTATCTATCTGTCTATCTATCCATCTATCTATCTGTCTATCTGTCTACCTATCATCTGTCTATCTGTCTATCTATCTATCTATCTATCTGTCTATCTATCCATCTATCTATCTGTCTATCTGTCTACCTATCATCTGTCTATCTGTCTATCTATCTATCTATCTATCTGTCTGTCTATCTATCCATCTATCTATCTGTCTATCTGTCTACCTATCATCTGTCTATCTGTCTATCTATCTATCTCTCTATCTGTCTATCTATCTGTCTATCTATCCATCTGTCTATCATCTTTGTCCTTGTTACGCTGGTACTGTAAGCACAAGTGTAGGATGCCTATTGGAGGATCAATTGTCTTTCCCACACACCCACACTGGCATTCTTCTGTGGAAACAACCTTGACTGTTGTTTGGCACAGTCACTATGCAGAATGCTTTATTCCTTTCACAGACTTAGCATTTGGATTTTTATCATGAAAGTATTATCACTTTAAAGTATTTCTTTTCCTGATTCCATACCAACTACCCAATAAGCTTCTGCTTGTACTTGCAGTTCTGTTATTTTTAAAAATGCATCTCTTATACTTTATTATGTTTTTAATATAGACACAGGGCCTTGCTCCGTTGCCCAGGCTGGAGTGTATGGCTTGATCAGAGCTCACTTCAGTCTGGAATTCCTGGGCTGCAGTGATCCTCCCACCTCAGTTTCCTGAGTAGCTGGGACCACAGATGTGTGTTATGCCTTACTAATGCTTTAAGATTTTTAAAACTTTAATTTTT
This sequence comes from Callithrix jacchus, assembly GCF_049354715.1. Taxonomy (NCBI): domain Eukaryota; kingdom Metazoa; phylum Chordata; class Mammalia; order Primates; family Cebidae; genus Callithrix; species Callithrix jacchus. Next base: position 130,155,432 of record NC_133510.1, on the reverse strand, counting down.
TTGTAAATGTCAGGTGTCACTGTGTTGCCTAGGCTGGTCTTGAACTCCTGGCCTCAAACAATCCTTTAGCCTTGGCCTCACAAAATGCTGGAATTACGGGCATGAACACTGCATCAAGGCATCTTTTATTTATATTTTACAAATGCATAATCTTGAATATCATATTCTATAATTGGAAGCCTAAGTTTGTCCATTAATTTTTAAAACGTGGCAGTGATAATTTCACGATGTAATAAAAAAATCCAAGTCCCTGCATTGAGTTTCTTTCCACTAGCACCAGCTGGCTTTAGATTACACTGGAGGCCACTGTGAGCAAGAGCTGTGACTTCAGTGTTTACATCTTTGGAGATGATGGCTACCTGCCCTCTTCCTATGGCCCTCCCTTTCCCCATCACCTCCTGCCCTCTCTCTCTTTGCACCCCCTTTGGGCTCGGCTTGTTCCCCACAATCCAAAGGCTCAGAAGATGAACAGACCTCACATACCCTCTAAGGTATGCCCGGCCTGCAGCACACAAGTAAAAGCATGTGCAGTGTTGACGCAGGACTTGGCTATGAGGCCTATCTGAGCAGACCAAAGTCAGCCTTGAAATTCCTGGATTCCCAGGGATTGGAAAGGAGTCTGAACTAGTCATCTAGAGATCTGTCATCCTCATGGAAGACTGATGAAAACAAGAGGTTGCCTACACAGACTCTGAAAAGGGGACCTACGAAGACTCAGAAAAGGGTCCCTCATCTGTGACAACTAAAAAAACTCTTTAGACATTGCTAAATGTCCCCTTCAGAATGCGGTCAACCCCAGTAGAGAATCACTTCTCAACGTTTGGGAACTACATGTCCATGCCACGCATAGGACTCAGTACTTACAAGATTTTCTGTGAAGTCAGTCCTTTCCCTCCCTCCTTCCCAGGGCCCCACTGTGTGGCTCCTCTCCCTGGAGTATTGATCTATGCTCTTTCTCAAGTCTCACGTGACCCAACTGCACCTGTGAACACCAGCTGTGGGCACCAGCTGTGTGGCCTTGTCTCCTGGGCTCTGCAGTGCAAATGGCACTCCCTCTGCCGGCTTCACATCCCTGGTGCCAGCCTGAGGACTCCTCCTTCTATGTGAAATTGCCGAGAGTGTTTCACCTGGGACGTTCACTAAGCTGGGCAGAGGGAGACCAACATGAACTTTGTTAAACTTCCCGGTGGCTTGTTGGTAAAAGTTCAGTTCTCAAGCAAGAATCACTTGTAAGGACAGATAGAATTTATTTCACAAACTTCTAGAAATTGCCAAAACAGTTTTACAACCCTTTCGAGTTGGACTGGGGGCCAACAGAACAAAAATAGGAAAAATCCATGAATGTTAGGCTTAAAATAATCTTCCATGTGCCATTAAAACCCGTCTTGCTACAAACGCAGACTGCTTTTACCCGTATCTCAATGTTAGAAAGCAACTTAAGCGGAGTGTCTGTAATTCCAGCACTCTAGAAGGCTGAGGAGGGCAGATTGTCTGAGGTGGGGAGATCGAGACCAGCCTGACCAACATGGAGAAACCCTGTCCCTGCTAAAAACACAAAATTAGCCAGGCGTGGTGGCACATGCCTATAATCCCAGCTACTTGGGAGGCTGAGGCAGGAGAATCACTTGAACCCGGGAGGAACAGGTTACGGTGAGCCGGCCATTGCACTCCAGCCTTGGCAACAAGAGCAAAATTCCATCTAAAAAAAAAAAAAAGGAAACTTAAGGTTTTTAAGAATGAAAAAAAGGGAAACTGAGATGCTGCCCTTCAATAGCACACACTTAAGGTCTGCCTGTGGCTCTGTTATGTTAACGCACTTGTTTCCCGGAACCACTCATGGTAATAACTTTGCTTTAGTCTCTTCCAACATATCAAAGTGTATCCCACATTTGAATCACCAGAAAAGACATAGGAAGAGGCACCACACCCGCCCCCACATACATATTCAAATTGTTGAGATGCTGGAAGAATAACCTATTGGCTCAACTGAAATTAGGGTTGATTAACAAACAGAGGGGTAATAGGATTTCCAAAACCAAAAACAGTCATTTAAAAGCATCTGCAAAGAGATGCATTAACATGTGTCCTTGACTCTAAAATTGCACCAAAACTCAGAGATTTCAGTGTCCAGAATTGGAACTTATAATTACAAGTTAATGTATCATCATCTTAGCTGAGTGTAGAGGTTTTAAGGACAAGTGTGAGAGCTGTTAGACGTGGGCTGATCGCTCGTACATCTCAGTGATGCTTGAGTTTGAAGATCTTACAGACAGCAGCCACAGTTATTTTTCACTGCCCCTAGGGAAACGCATGACGGGACGTTATATGGTGGGTACACTTGCCACCAAAAAGTCACTGTGACTAGCTGACTTGTTGGTCTGTCTTCTAAGCACTACAAACTGAAAGATCTGGAAAATTGAATTGCACACCCCACATTGTTAAAAAGTGAAACGAGGTTTGAACACAGACTTTGTAGATCTTTGTTTGAAGTATCTGCTATTTCTGTTGAATCTGAAGCCATCAGCTGTGTTCCTTATTCAGTCTTAGTAGCTAGGAGAGCTGTGAATAATGATATTCTGATTGTCAAAAATGCCTTATCTTTTTGTATTCTTGTACAACGTCATAGTCAACAGACGAATTACCAGGAACAGCAGTGTCAAGGGGGAAATGGTATTTCCTTTAACATAAAGGAAAATGTGATAAGCAGACCTTCTCATGTGTTGATATAGAACAATATGTAAGACTTGCTGTTTTTTTGTTTTGTTTTTTGTTTTTTGAGATGGAGTCTCACTCTCTTGCCTAGGCTGGAGTGCAATCACACAATCTCAGCTCATTGCAATCTCTGCCTCCTGAGTTTAAGCAATTCTCCTGCCTCAGCCTCTCTAGTAGCTGGGATTACAGGTGCCCACCATCATGCCCCATGAATTTTTATGTATTTTTTGTAGAGATGGGGTTTTACCATGTTGGCCAGGCTGGTCTTGAACTCCTGATCTCAGGTAATCCGCCCCCACCTCGGCCTCCTAAAGTGCTGGGATTACAGGAGTGAGCCACCATGTCTGGCCAAGATTTACTCTTACAGAATTAAAGAATTAGAAATATAGGTGAGATGTATATGTAAATACAGGTGTTTATCTCCACGATGTTGCTAAAATGATACATGCGTTCCATGCACACACACACACACACACACACACACACACACACACACAGAGAACTCATAACCAAATAGTGGGTTAGTTACTCACCACATGGAGTCCAATGAACAAGAGCAAGATGTGGTTTAAAGAAAGTCACTTATTCTGGGCCAGCTTAGGGGAAGAGACACAGATGTCCTGACTTTAAATGTGCTGCTTCGCTTTTGCAGCAGTAAATGGGCAATTTTAAAAGGTTTTGCAGAGGAGGAAGCAAGCAAAGTCGGGGGGTCTGGATGTCAGCTCCAGTGCAGTGCCTTAAGTTAACATGGTTGCTAACTTACATGTTAATTTAATAAATTCGTCTAAGTTTTAAGGAGTTAGATGAACTGGCCCTGTAGGCAGTGTCTGGTGAAGGCGGTGGAGGCGGGCATAAAAGGCTGTATTTGGCTAGTGTGATGACTCAGAGCTGTATTCCCAGCACTTCTGGAGGCTGAGGCAAGCAGATTGCTTGGGCCCAGGAGTTGGAGACAAGCCTGGGGAACACAGCAAGACCCCATCTCTACAAAAAACACAGAAATTAGCTGGGCCTGGTAGTGCAGGCTTGTGGTCCCGGCTACTCAGGAAGCTGAAGCAGCAGGATCGCTTGAGCCCAGGAGATCAAGGCTGCAGTGAGTTGAGATTCTAACACTACACTTCAGTCTGGGTGATAGACTGAGACCATCTCAAAAAAAAAAAGTTATATTTGCATTTCTAAAGGGGTAAGTAGAAAGTGGGGAACTGGGACAACAAGAAAAGAAGAAAGATAAAACATATTTAAATAATCTGTTAGAAAAAATGGGGCATACTCAGTTACAAACTTAACTGAGATAAAAGGAAGAAGAAAACTGGGAGGCTGAGAGATGGAGATGGAAGGAAAGTTACTTTCTCACTGCGTGCCTCTTTATTCCGTCAGAAATATTTGTACTATTCATTGAAAAGTTTGTGTCGTTTGTAGGGACATGGATGAATCTGGAAAACATCATCCTCAGCAAACTGACACAAGAACAGAAAATGAAACACCGCATATTCTCACTCATAGGTGGGTGATGAAAAATGAGAACACATGGACACAGAAAGGGGAGTACTAAACACTGGGGTCTATTGGGGGGAAAAGGGGAGGGCCAGTGGGAGGGGGAGGTGGGTGGGGAGGGATAGCCTGGGGAGAAATGCCAAATGTGGGTGAAGGGGAGAAGGAAAGCAAAGCACACTGCCATGTGTGTACCTACGCAACTGTCTTGCATGCTCTGTTCATGTACCCCAAAACCTATAATCCAATAAAAAATTAAAAAAAAAAAAAAAAAAAAAAAGAAAAGGAATTCATTGGAAAAGTACAGGTGGAAATTGCCATTGATTTCTTTCAGTATATCACCCTCAACATTTGTGATTCCAGACGTTGCATCATTAATAGGAGGCAGACATCATGCTAAGTGCTTTAAATATGTCACTTCCTCCCGACAACCACACAGCAGGAAGATAACCTTAACGAGCCTAATGTTACAGATTAAAATAATGAGCCACAGAGCGTTCAAAGCACACCCCTGATTAATTGTGCCTCAGACCCAGTTGTGTTTGTGTGCAGAGTCTAGAGCTAAATCACCACACCATTTCCTCTGCAGTTCAGAAAGAGTAGGAAGGAACTCAAGCATCAGACTGATCACTTATGTCTTATTTGATCAACCTTCTTATGAGCTAAAAGTAATACCAAGGAAAATTGGCTGATCGTATAAGATAACTTGGAATAGGAAAGTGTTAATTAGAACTTATGGATCTTAGAATCACTTTGGTTTGTAGTATTCTTAATTTTAATAACGTAAAAGACATTCTAATTCCATTCCCGAATTATTGAAATTGCTTTTTAAATGTTGTTATGCTTTGGCAGCGACTGCACTGCAGAGCTCTGTGTTACTTGATCTCTAGGCTCCTTATTGAATTCCTGCTGGCCATTTGCACGGTTGCATAGTTGCAAATTTCACTAATAATGTCCATATTGGAAATGTGACATGCTCCTCGAGTATGTCGTTCGATGAAGCTAAACTGTATCGATTTAATAGTAGATAAGTATTTGATGGGCTCCTAATGTCTTCCAGCTGCTAAAAATATTGTTTTTGTTTTTTTAAAAAAAAAAGAACTCAAGCCTGTAATTCCAGCACTTTGGGAGGCTGAGGCGGGTGGATCACGAGGTAGGCAGATCGAGACCATCCTGGTCAACATGGTGAAACCCCGTCTCTACTAAAAATTACAAAACAATTAGCTGGGCATGGTGGCGCGTGCCTGTAGTCCCAGCTACTCAGGAGGCTGAGGCAGGAGAATTGCCTGAACCCAGGAGGCAGAGGTTGCTGTGAGCCGAGATCGCGCCATTGCACTCCAGCCTGGGTAACAAGAGCGAAACTCCTTCTCAAAAAAAAGAAGAAGAAATAAATCCTGCTGTGGAGCTTTGAGTTTCTGTGGATCTTTGAGTCAATCTGATCAGAGTTCATATAAAAATTTTTTTGAGATGGAGTCTCACTCTGTTGCTCAGGCTGGAGTGCAGTGGCACAATCTTGGCTCACTGCAACCTCTGTCACCTGGGTTCAAGCGATTCTTCTGCCTCAGCCTCCTGTGTAGCTGGGACAGGCAGACACAACCACACCTGGCTATTTTTTTTTTTGTATTTTAGTAGAGACAGGGTTTTACCATGTTGGTCAGGCTGGTCTCAAACTCCTGACCTTGTAGTCCACCTGCCTCGGCCTCCCAAAGTGCTGGGATTACAGGTGTAAAGTTCTTCTTAAGTCACTTGGTTTAAAGACAACAGTAAGTGGAATTTTTGCAGGAAAGTACCTGGAAGAAATAATTTTTGAAGTGGTGGGAAATATTCCTCACATAGCCTAATATTCATTAATAGGAATGTTATAAGCTTCCTAAATAAAATAAAGTTAAATTAATTTAGAATTATATTTCTAGATAAATATAATGGATTTGACTCATCTACTTTTATAATTAAAAACAATGAACATAAAACTATTCAAAAATAGAATAATTAATAACTTAATATTTTATTTTCCATATTATGATCGATTAGTAAAGAAAAATACGATAGAAGAGAAAAAATGAAATATAAGAGAATGGAACTATTTTTCAGAATTAGCATGGGTCAGAGAAGCTGAGAATCCAATCTGAACTCTCTTAGGAGACATCTTGGTAGAATGGTTCTAGTTACACAGCAGGAATAGCGAGCTAATGGTCCCTGTGCTCTCTTCTTAAAACATGTGTCATATAGAACCAGAAAGGGGGAGTATAAAGAAAGATAAGCCTGGAGAGAGAAGAATAGACAGACAAAGAAATTTGGGAGTTCCAGTTTTATGAAAATTAAAGCCCATTTTTCACTTTTCAAGGTACTTACCATAAAGATTTTTGAACAAAAACACTTTCACTCACATTCTTAGGTCTTAAGTCTTCTCACTTGCTCCGGGAGTTGGAGAAGAACAAAGCCAATACATCCGCATATTCCACAAAAATGGCTTGCACCACCCCTGTGTACTAGGTAACACTCAAGGCATAGTGAGCAAGAGAGACAATGTCTCTATCCGATGGAGCTGCTGTTTTAGAGAAGAAGGAGAGACAAATAAGTCAAATGGATTTTATGTGTGATGGGAAAAAGTTCTAGGGTAAGAGGTGGAGTGGGGTGGTGGTGTGTTTCAGAGGCTGCTGTAAATTCGTGTCATTTCTGAGTCCAATTCTGCTATTTGATTCTGGACCAAGTTGTTTCCTCTCAATTTTTAAAAATTTCATGTTTTCTAATTTGTTCTTGGAATCTACACATCACATGTGGCTATTGAGAGACTGAGATAAATGGCATGTAAGTGGGAGTAGGAGCTCACATCCTCTTTTAGGGCACTAGGATGGGACATGGGTCAATGCGGACAGACTTGCACTGAGCTGGGTTTTGTTGTTGCTATGGTTACCATCTGTGAGCCACGTGCTTCACACTCATAAAGGTGCCATGTGCTTATGGCATCCGAAGTATGTCTTCAGTGTTTGCGATCCGTCTTCAGTTCTGAGCCATCTCTCCATTGCTCATTGCTGTTTGTTACTGGATGTTTGCTGAACTGGTGAGGTGGGGGTGTGGTTGAGTTTTCTCTTTTGTTCTGGTTCAGCCTCAGTCCTAGGTGAGCCTGGTGGGCCTGAATATTCGTGCTGGGACTTTCTCAGCTTTCCTGCCTCTCTCTCTAGAATCTACACCTGCCTGTTAACAACGGGTGTTGCAGAAGAGTTGAGAGCTCCTTCCGCCTGGAGGGAGACTAGTAATGGTACTAGAAGAGAGTCCTGATCCCAAGACTGTGATCAGCATCTGTCTATGGGTAGACAGGTATTTTCTTCTTTCCTTTGTCCTGAAGCAACAAGAGGCCTTTACCTGTATGCTGGGAATGGCAGAGTTGGCTGCTCTTTTTTCAGGGTGAAAGGCATTTGCTTTCTATGTTACAAGGGGTGGGGTGGAGGATCAGGTGTACAGCTTCATGCCTTTCCTGCTGCATCTCCCACCATCACTTACCTCCTTCCTGACCAAGGGAGTCTTTCTCCATTTCACCTCTTGCCCTCAACCTTTCTCATAACATGAAGTGGAAGGTCTGTAAGAAAAGATTCTGCAAGTGCCTGAACCCCGGCCTCCCACACAGCTGGCTCTGGGTGAATTACTCTGCCTCCATTGCAATTTCTCTGTCCTGATAAATTAGCTCTGTCTGGATAAATTAGCTCTGTCTAGGCAGCAGGCAAGGTGAATCCGCTGGGCAGTGGCAAGAGGTTTTGTGACCTCATACTAGTCTACTCCCAGTCTTTAATGAATGGTTAGAAGGTTGGCATTTGACCTGGTTCTATGGCCAGAATCCTTTCCTCCAAGGCTCTGCCATGGTTGGGGCAGTCCACGGGATCCGTCCTTCTCAGTTGAAGAGCTGGACCTGAATGGAGTTCAGAATATTTACCTACTTAGCAACCCCTGCTTTCTGAGAGGTTAAAAAAATTATTTTTAGTTTACATGCCTTTTCGCGTTGCTAGTTTCTGAGAGTTGTGGAGGGGTCGGAGAGGACTGAAAAACAATAACTTTCTCTCTGCCATCTTAGTCCTGTGTCTGGGGCCTGTTAATTAATTTGACAAATGGCAGATTAACAGGAGAAAATGCTTGGGTTTCCTTATTGATGTTCGTAATTGTATGTGTCCAGAGGCTTTGTGAGGAAGAAGTGAAGACCCAAAAAAATGGCAGTTAGACCCAAGGGCTTATATACCCCTTTAAGAAAGGGCGACACGTTGTGGAGACGTGACTGCAGAAAGGAAAAGGGGTGGGGGCACTCAGGGTGGGTGAACTGTGGGAAGGTGACTAGGAAATGTGTGGCAGATAGGATTGTTCGGTAAGTGTTGTGATGCGGGTGTGACTCCTTCTCCTCCTCCTGGTACAGGAGAGGGAGACCTCTCTGTAAATGGAAAGTAATGTCACCTTTACAAAAAAAAAAAATATATATATATATATATATATATATATATATATATATATATATATATATATACTCTACTTTTAGGCAGAAAGGGAGAGCATAGAGTGTTGTTCCTGCATCTGCTGGTTCTCAGTAGGCTTCAGCTCAAAGTATCCCACCAGGCAAAGTGGAGTATTTTGGGTGACATATTGTCATCCCCTCACGAGCAGTGCTCTTTTCAACTCTGTGCTCAAGGCAAAGCCAGATGCTTTTAGTGCTTTGAGAGGAATTTAAAATGTGAGTTATGAGCCCCAGCCAAGGTGAATATAAACTGCTGGGAACTAATTGTAACAAGGAAAACAATCATTTCAACCCAAATGAATGGCAAAAAAAAAAAAAAAAAAAAAAGATAAGTGAATATGTCATTGCAATTTTTCATGTTAATTAGATCAATTTAGTCATTAAATATTGTATACATATGTCAAAATGTCACACTGTATATCATAAATATATATACATTTTGGTCAATTAAACCTTAGGCCGAAAAGAAGATGGAGTAGTTCAAAACGATGATAGAATTTCCAAGTTAATTCATTGATTCCATTTAATCTCTCTTAGTTTTCTTTCTTATTTTTGAAGGGAAGAATGTTAACATCTTCCTGTTTGTATGTTCTAATTTTAATTATCACAATTTGGGAAAGTCTCAAAAGTTGAAGACTTTGGTGCTCTATTTGTTAAGTTATTTTACTGAAATATTTAAAAACTAACTTTGACAAAATACATAAAAAGATATAGAATGATTTATTTACAAAGTGATCAGTACCACTGTCATACACATAGATTGAATTCCAAAATACTGTCACAAAAAATCAATGTTTTCCAAAATCCAATTTATGATAAGCAGGAAAAAAATGTATATCAACATACTGAAGTTTGCTTTATTTTAATTCAACATTTAATCACAAATATTTTGTAATTCAGTTACTTTCTGTTTTTAAAAATGAAGTAATTCAGTATCTATTATTGGTGAAATCTGTAGCTTCTTTCTTCAAGTTAATGAAGTCTTTCTTCTGAAACACATAATATTACTTTGTTTAAAAGGATTTTAATTACATAACACTTTTTACTGAAATGTGAAAATTAGAAAAAGGTTTAGAAAATAGAAACTAAAATTAAAATGATAAAAATTGTACCTCTCAAAGGAAAAAAGTGATGAGTAAAATTTCTCATACATTAGTAAAACTATATGTAATTGAATATCTAGTTTTTTAAAAGAAATAGTTGTCTTAAACTCTTTAATATGTGTGAATTAAAATAATATTTCCAAAATGATGTCATACATGTGAAAAGGTCAACTTTACACAGAAGGTCACCTGGGGAAATAGGAAATAAAAAGAAACCAGCTGATGTTCCTCTGGTTTACTCCTGATGAGATCTGGGCCTAAGTTTATAAGATGGACATTGCTATATTTTGAATACTTAAGTCATCCCAACATTCATATGCTGAAATCTTAACCCTCAACCTCACCAAAGCGAGGAAATGAAGAGATGGGGCCTTTGGGAAGTGACTGGATTATGAGGGTGGAACACTAATGAATGGGATTAGTGTCCTTATAAAAGAGGCCCCAGGGAGTTGCCTTACCCCCTCCACCATGTGAGGACACAGTAAGACGGTGCCATCTATAAGCCAGGAAGTGAGCCCTCACCAGACGGCAAATCTGCTGTCATTTCTCTCTTGGACTTCCCAGCCCCCAGAGCTTTGAGAAATGCATTTCTATTTATAAACTACCAATGTATGGCATTTTGTCATAGCAGCCCAAATAAACTAAGATAATATACACTTACAGCATGACCTACAATATGGCTTGCTATTCCCTCTTTATCTGAAGGAAACCTTTGTAATTCACGGTAGTATGTTCTGTCTCTAACTCAGCTTTATACGCCATTGTGTGATTTTTCACAGGCCAATCCAAGACCTTTCAACATATCTTATCGAACGCAACAGTGGATTTCCAGATCCTCTAATTCTGGGGAGTGCGTGGTTCTTCTTTTATGGTAGCCATAGATGTCCACTTGCTGATGAGCTGGTGACATGAGCTAGGTAGTCCAGACTAGGAAATTTAAATAATACTTAAGTAACGAAGACTGCAGACAACGTTCCTTTCTCCCAAAACAATGACTTTATTGCACACATAAAATCCTTTTTCCTGGAAATGAGAAAAACAGGTGGCTGCAATTTATATCAGTTAAATTGTGACTTTGTTTTTGTAATTTATGCTTTTCTTCCTTCCTTAATGATAGCATTTTTTTTTTTTTTTTTAATAAAACTGCTGTTGGGTACATATTTATATGGCATGATTTTTCTGTGTCCATCTTCTTTTTTGCACTAGTTTGACAAGTTTTAATAAGACATGCAAGCACTCTCTACTGGAACAGTAAGGAAAAAAGAAGTAATGCATTTATTTTTGCTTAAAAAATGTAAATCCAAGCGAAGCACTTGTGGAAATCATGAACAAGGACCTTGTGATTCTACACTTTGATTTCTACAATTTTTGTCTGTCAAATCCTGAATTGTCATTACAGTTAACATTCTTCTGCCTCATCAAAGGAGATGAGATTCAGAAACTCTAAATAAATAAATAAAAGCAAGTTAGATGGTTGCTAATGCAAGCAGCTAATGCAAAGTTAAATGAATCGATAAAACGGAGTAATCATAAATAATGATGTGAGTTGATTATTTAATATATTTTTTGAGTAGTTTTAGGTTCATAGAACATTTGAGAGGAAGGTACACAGATTTTTATATGCCCCATACCCCCAACACATGCACAGGTTAATCCATTTCCAATATCCCCTGCCAGCGTGGTTGATTTGTCAGAGTTGAGGAACCTACATTGACCTATCATTATCACCCAGCGTCCACAGTTTACGTTATAGTTCACTCTTGGTGTTGCACATTCTATGGGTTTGAACAAATTTAAAATTACATCCCTTCATGTAGTGTCACGCTTAGTAGTTTTACTGCCCTAAAATTACCTACTTTCTGCTTATTCATCCCTCCCACCCTGAATTCCTGGAAATCACTAACATTTTTACCATCTTCACAGTTTTACCTTCTCCAGAACGTCGTCATATAATTAAAGTCATATGGTATGTAGCCACCTTTTCAGACTGACTTCCTTTACTTAAGGGTGTGTTTCTAAGGCTCTTCCACGTATTTTCACGGTTTAATAGCTCATCTCTTTTCAGCACTGATTACTATGGCTTGGTCTGGCTATCCCACAGTTTATTTATCCATTCCCCCACTAAATGGCATCTTGATTGATTCTGACTATCGGCAATTATGAATAAAGCTGCTGTAAACATCCACGTGCAGGTTTTTATGTGGAGATTAGTTTTTAGCTTTCTTTGGGTAAATACCAAAGAGCATGATTGCTGGATTGAATAGTAAGAGCAGGCTTAGTTTTTAAGAGGCCCCAAACTCTCTTCCGAATAGTGTGTACCATTTTGCATTAACATTAATGACGAGAGGATATGCTGCTCTACCTGCTCCCCAGGACTTGGTGCTGTCAGTGTTCTGGAATTTGGCCATTCTAACAGGTGTGTAGTAGATCTCTTTGCTGTTTTAATTTGCATTTCTCTGATGACATATGATGTAAAGCATCTTTTCTTATCTTCATTCGCCATCCATATATCTTCTTTTGTGAGGTGACTGTTATAGTTTTTGGCCCATTTTTGGTTGGATAAAACTGTTATTTTTTTTTGGTAACCTAATTTTCCGTTATTATATTTTATCATATTTTTTCTTCTTTCATTTTACTGATGTGCCTAAGTGTGCTTGGCAGCCAGTGGTTTGTGAAAGGCATTAGGACAAGAGAAAGATCAGAGGGGAGTCTCACGGACAGTTTTGTACTCATCCGTGGCTCATGCCTCTGTTCTCAGCATGTAACACTTCACGTTGCACAGAGCAGTTTTGCACAGTGTTTAATTTTAAAGTAGGTACATGAGCTAACACAGATATAACCAACATCACTACCATTATCACTGATATCAATTCTTTATTTTTATTTTTCCAACTTTTGTTTTAAGTTCAGGATACATGTGCAGGACGTGCAGGCTTGTTACGTGGGTAAACGTGTGCAGCACGATGGTTTGCTGCACAGATCGTTGCATCGCCTATGTAGTAAGCCCAGCATCCCTTAGCTATGCTTCCTTATGAGTTCTTTTTCTCCCGAGTTCTAACAGCCATCCTAGCTAAGACATAATAAAACATCAGACGAAGGAAGCACTGACTCCAGCAATAAAACACTGCCTGAAAATATTTAACACATTAATACACACCCAAACACATATACACACATATACACACAAATACACATATATACATATATGAAAACATATACAGAGGTATATAAACACAGATATATGTACACAAGCATGTACAATACATGTGTGCACACATGTGCATTTGCATGCATGTGTAAACATATGCATGCCTATATAAACATAATCATATATGTGCATACATATATACACATAAATAAATATAAATATACACATGCATACATACACACATACACACATGCATGCACTTATGTATACACATATACACACATACATATGTACATACACCTACATATATACACAAATATGTACTCATACATATAAACACAGATGTACACACCACACATACACATATACACAAAAGTGCACATACCTATGTACAAATAAATACATGTACAAATGTGTATATGCATACATGTATATACACACACCCATGCATACATGTAATCACATATATACATATATATACACACATATACATGTAAACAAACCTACACATATACATAATGCATACACACATGTATATACATATATGCATATGCAACATTTATATAAGCATATATTATATATATACATATATGTTATTTCTATACACGTGCTATATGTACTCAAATATGTAAGTACACATAGGTGTGTTTTCTGAACTTCCTTTGAATATTCTAATCCCAGTGTTGATCCACTTATCATCAGATACTTTCTGGGGGCTATCTACTAGCTGGCCATTTTGCCAGATTGCATAGTACGTTAGAAAAAGGGCAAAACCCGCTCCTTCGGCCCCTCTATTCACTAGTGATTTAGTGTCATTGAACCCGGATGAACATGAGAAGAGCATGAATCAGATGATGAGGGCTGTGAGATGGAAAGGAGAGATGGCCTTATTAATGACTGTGACCAATAATCATGACATAGTAACCGTAATCATGCTGCTGCTGCTGCTGCTGCTGTCATGTGGAAGATTATTCAGCAAATAGTCCTTCTCCTCTCCCCTATTACAGGGGACAGTGCTTTCTTCCCTAGTGATGTTGGGTATGGCCATAGACTGACTGTGGCCAATGGGATGTGGGCGGACGCAGCAGAGAGCCTCCTAAAAGATACCTGACATCTCTGCTAGCCTCTTATGCTCCCGTGCTCCAGCAGGAACCTGGAATGCAGACTGTTGTGGGCACCAACTTAGTATGTTCATTAAGCCCTTCTATGTGGGCTTGAAGCCTTAAAAACATACTGATGAGGTTATTTTATAGGTTCCTGTAGCCAGAGAGCAGCATTTCACAAGGCCTCTCATTCTTCCAGCCTGCCCTTCTCCATCTGCATGGAGACTGGGAAGAAGAATCCAGAAAATTTCCTTTTCTGACCTCCCTGCAACTCAGCAAGTTTCCTTGATGACGTGGCATTTGCTCACATCTTGGGGGACATTCCATTTATCAGAGGTTATTACCCAGGAGTGCACGTTAATCAATCACAAATATTTATCTGCCACACACAGAGGATAAAGCAGTCAATCAAGAGAAGAGTGTTTTGTCTCTATGGTATTTTAATCTATAAGAGAGTATTTTCAAAACCCAAATGCCTGTCTGTGGACTTTCTGATTTGGTGGGGATGAATTAGACACTGTGCTTTTAAAGAATGACACCTTCCAAAGCTTCTCATCACGTTTTAGTGTGCAGAAAACTGCTGAGCTTAAGTTACAAGTAACAGGTTTGCTTATTGGTATTAATAAATAGTACACATATTTAAAAGATGCTGTCCCACGTACAATTCCTTCTTTTGAAATTATTCATAGAGGCAGGAGCAGAGAAATTCTAGGCAGACAGGGGTGGATCCCCAGTGAAACACCACCTTCAAGCCCCCAAACAAAATAAATAAATAAAACAACCGGAAATCACTAGTCCAACATGAGACCTTTTTGTTTGTTTGTTTGTTGTTTTTTTGAGACAGTTTCTCTCTCGTTGCCCAGGATGGAGGGCAGTGGTGCGATGTTGGCTCACCACAACCTCTACCTCCCAGGTTCAAGCAATTCTCCTGTTTCAACCTCCTGAGTAGCTAGGATTACAGGCATGAGCCACCACACCCGGCTAATTTTGTATTTTTAGTAGAGATAGGGTTTCTCCATGTTGGTCAGGTTGGTCTCAAACTCCTGACCTCAGATGATCCACCCGCCTTGGCCTTCCAAAGTGCTGGGATTACAGGCGTGAGCCACCGCGCCAGGCCCAGATCTATTCCTGTTTGCCTGCTCTATCCCAGTTGGTTCTTTCTGAATCATGCCTTTTTACCAATCACATGTTTTTATCAATAATTAAAACTACCTACAGCCTCCCCAACACCCATCCTGTGCCTATGAGGACCCCAGACTCAGTCAACAGGGGGAGAAATGGCTGGACCTTGAGAGAAATGACCCGACCTTGAGGGAGATGGCCAGACTTTGAGGGAGATGGACAGATTTGGGGGAAGATAGCCTGTCCTTCCCATCCTCTCTCCAGCTCCCCTCTTTGCAGAGAGCAGTTTGCATTGCTCAGTAAAAATCTCCACTTTCACTGTCCTTCAATTGTCTGTGTGACCTTATTCTCCTTAGATGCAGGACAAGAGTTTGGGACCCACCAAGTGTGGGTCCCCAAAAAGGCTGTCACACTGGCCCTTTGCCCTCACTGGTAGAGGATAGTCAACTCATGTGACAAGACAAGGAGCCAACTGAGCTGCTAACATGCTGCCATCCACAGACAGTAGAATTAAAAGAGCACTGTAACACCTCCTCCTGGGCTTCGGGGCCACAGGCACCCCCACCTCGGTGCCACCACAGGCCCTGCAGGGAGCAGGATCCTGTCAGTGCCCAGAGCAGCCAGTTGGACCCTGCACTTGCTCACTCACGTGCTCCCTTCTGCAAGAGGGTGAGTGTGGCAGGCCAAGTAAACCAGGCATCCCTGTCATGGGTCCAGTAAGGGGGCAGAGGAAAATTTTGTATTATTATGGCCATCTGCTAAAACTGAAAGTTGCAGAATTCACTATGAATGGTGAGAGATAAGGTTCACATTTATGTGGATCTGTTTTCTTGTTTTGTTTTTAATGAAACGGGGTCTCACTCTATCACCAAGGCTGCAGGGCAGTGGCACCATCATAGCTCACTGTAGCCTTGACCTCCCTTGGCTCAGGTGATCCTCCTGCCTCAGCCCCCTTAGTGACTGGGACCACAGGAGTGCGCTACTACACCCACCTAATTTTTGCATTTTTCTTAGAGACAGGAGTCTCTCTATGTTGCCTGGGCTAGCCTCAAACTCCTGAGCTCAGGTGATCCATCCACCTTGGCCTTCCAAAGTGCTGAGATTATAGGCATCAGCCACTAAATTCAGCCTAGGTGAATATTATAAAAATAGTTTTCTCGTATTTGAACATTCAATTATTTTGTTTATTGTTCATTACCAAAAGTCTACCAGACTTTTTGGTACAGAGTAAATAGTTAATATATATTTTTAATAAATTAATTAAGTTTGGAGACACCCACTCTGATTAGGTTGGTGCAAAAGTACTAGTGGTTTTTGCAGCAATCTAGAATTTGTTCATTCAGCAAATATTCGTTGACCGCAGAAGCCAACTTAATACTGTGCATAAATACACAGTTTCCCTCTTCTTGTGAGAACAGGAGATTATCTTACTGGACGCCT
Source organism: Callithrix jacchus (assembly GCF_049354715.1). Classification (NCBI taxonomy): domain Eukaryota; kingdom Metazoa; phylum Chordata; class Mammalia; order Primates; family Cebidae; genus Callithrix; species Callithrix jacchus. The sequence goes on along the minus strand of NC_133510.1, from coordinate 130,138,821 downwards.
TAAGTGGGAGCATGTGGACGTTTGAGATGGTAAAACTGGAAGCATTCTTTGCTTGCGCTTGGCTTTTTATCTTTCTTCTTCTCTGCACTGTGGCTCTGACAGCTTGTCTTAGATTCACTCTTTGTCATCCTGATTCCCTGAGCATCTCCGGGAACAGTCTCCTGACCCCATTAGTTCATGTTGGTCATTCGACATGATTGAAAATACTCTTGTTATTACAGGTTACTGATAATTTGATTTTGTTCAGCATAACCTGATCCTCCCTGACTGATACAAGCCCCACTCTCTGTTAAATACTGTATTAGATGCACTAAACACACAAGGAACAAAACAGTCTCTACACTCGAGGTGCAGAAAAACCTGTGACAATGCCTAATAGAAACAGACAAGAGATGTGGTACCTTGGCAGACTGATGGAGTGGCTACCCTCTTGCAAATATGAAATACACAACACAGAATTGTCACCTAGAGTCACATTGTGTTACATTAGATGTCCAGAACCTGTTCATCTTTCAGGAGTGAAACTTTGTATCCCCTGATTGACACCTTACGGTCTCCTTCCCCCCAGATCCTGGCAACCATCATTCTACTCTCTGCCTTTATGGGTTCTACTATTTAAATTCCACAGATGAGCATGTTCACACAGTGTCTTTCTGTGTCTGGTTAATTTCACTCAGCATATGGTTCATCCATGTTGTTACAAGTGGCAGGATTTCCTCTTTTATAAGGCTGATAGTATTCCCCTGTGTGTACACACCTACACAGACACACACACACACAGTTTTTTATTTGTTCATCCATTGACAGAAATTTATATTGTGTATATTGTAAAGATAAATATATTATATTTCTATGTTGTTTATATTATTTATATTATATTATATCTTAGGTATTTGTAAGTAATGCAGAAGTAAAAGTGGAGTGGAGCTGTGTCTTCAACATACAAACTTCATTTCCTTTGGATATATACTTAGTGGTGGGATTGCTGGATCATAATGTGGTTTTTATACAGTGGATATCACCAGATGCTTCAGCTAATTCTTTTGAGTGCATTTTTTTTAAACAGGGTCTTTCTTTGTCACCCAGCCTCTAGTGCAGTGGTACAATCATGCCTCACTTGAGCCTCAATCTCCCAGGCTCAAGCAGTTCTCCCACCTTAAGCTCTCAATTAGTTGAAACTACAGGTACAGGCCATCATGCCTGGCCAATTTTTCTATTTTTTGTAGAGGCAGGATCCCCCATGTTGCCCTAGCTAGTCTTGAACTCCTGACCTCAAGAGAACCTCCTTCCTCAGCCTCCTAAAGTGCTGAGATTACAGACATGAGCCTCTTCACCTGGCCTTTGAATGCTTTTTAAGGAGCAAATAATACATTTGTTATTTAATATCAACTTGTAATTCTAAAGACAATTTTGTAAATGTAACAGATTATTGATTTGTATGAGCAATTTGTGTTTTGGGGTAAGAAACTGGGGTATGAAGCTTGACAACTGACTCTAATGTAAATATTACACAAATACTTCTGACTTTGTTTTTCCTCTAAGGAATACAGAGCTTAAGTAAAATACTTATCTGGAAGTTATCATGTGGTTTTAGTTAAGCAAATAACTGTTTTTCTTCTTATTTTTAACAAAATAATCACACGTGGTAGCAGATAAGCAATTCCATTTCCTAGTTACACATTCTTTTACAAAGAGTAATTTCCCCCCACTTAAAAGATGCTATATTGTCTTCAAAATAGCCTCTAAATTCCAGTAACATTTTCCTGAACTTAGAGAAACAGCCATTATTAATCTAGAAAACAAATTAAATTTTGCATTATCAATCAACATTTTTTAAAAAGGTACAGAGTGTATAACAGTGTGTGTATAGATGCAGAATGCAGATTTTATTCATAAAATAGCTTCTTCGCATCTTTTAAAATAGAACATTTGACATGGGAGTATGATTTTTGAGAATAAACTCAGAAAACACATCAGCTGCTCTTCTGCTCATGCAGTTTAATGTGTAAATTCCCAAAGCACTGTCAATTATAAGGTTGAGTTGTACTCAGCTGATTTTCTAGGTTCCATAAGTTTAAAATAGAATAACCATAGTGGCACCTATGTCAATAGTATGTGAAAAGGACACGTGATGAAAATAATTATTGAATGATTATCATGTCAACTCATTTCTAAATGCTCTGAGTTTTATGGGCTATAGTTTGGAGGAATATTTATTAGCTTACCATTACCCCAGCAGCTCCTAAGAAGCACCCAGAAATGGCAGCACTACCATTTGAGATCATTGGTTTTCCAGAATTATGAAATAAATCTTAAGCTGTATGATTAACTTCAGCAAAATACGTTCATCCTAGGAAATTCTTGTTAGATAGTAATACAGTTCTTTATTTAAGGCAGAAAATACTATTTTAATATCAAATGTTAATATAATTTTAGCAGTTGTCTAATAATAATTCATTCAACATCTATACATTAACCATGTACACTTGTGGTGTACAGGAGTAACAGACACAAGATTTTCCCTGATAGCTATTGTTTTCTTCTCATTTGAATAGAATGCCCAGTGTTTTGTCTGGCCTCTCTCAAAAACGATATTTCTGAGCCTCCATTGGAGCTGGATGTGATTGTTTGACTAAGTTGCGGCCAATGAGACGTGAATAAGAAATGATGTTTGTATCTCCTGGGACCCGGCCATAAGAGGAAGGAGAAAGTCGACTTGAACCAGGTAGATAATGACAACACACAGAGAGGGCTGAGTAACAAGTCACAAATAGCCTAGAACCCTGAAAGTCACACAGGGGACAGTCACCGTATGTATTCTGATGGATACTTGATGGGGAAATACATTATCTTTTATTTTTAAAAAAGACATTAAGTGTTCTCTTATTATAGTCAAATCTACATGCATGCAGTGGGAAAAAGTACACTTTCATGTTACTAGCAACAACTTCTGTTAATTGAACAGTGTGATTCTTATTAGTGTATTTAACCCTCTCAACTACCTTATAAAGTAGTTGCTACTATCTTTCATCTATAGATAATGTGGATGGTAGCACCAGCAAGTATATCCCAGGGTCAAGCCCAGGTTCATTTTCCTTTTCAGCTTTCTGTATTATAAAAGTGATTGTAAGTTTGATGTCAGAGGTCCATTCCAATAGATCAATGGTAACTCCCCAATGTCTTATGTTGAGAAGTCTTCTCTGGACACAGATGCTATCGATTGGCAGGAAATGAACGTGCTATGATTTGTTTGGTGAGACTTCAATAGAATTTTGGCCCTGTTACAGCCATGTGCCATTTTTGGAAGAATACTTCTCTTTAAAAATAGAAAATTGGAAGACATTCCAGGGTGATAAGTTGAAACATGCATGTAGCAATTTTCTTTTCTTTTCTTTTCTTTTCTTTTCTTTTCTTTTCTTTTCTTTTCTTTTCTTTTCTTTGAGGCAGGGTCTAGCCCTGTCATCCAAGCTGAAATGCCATGATGAAATCTCAGCTCACAGCAACCTCAGCCTCATGGGTTCAAGCAATTCTCCTGCTTCTGCTTCCTGAGTAGTTGGAACTACAGGCATGGACCACCACACCCAGCTAATTTTTATATTTTTGGTAGCCATGTTGGCCAGGATGATCTTGAACTCTTGACCTCAAGCGATCTGCCCACCTCATGCCTCCCAAATTGCTGGGGTTACAGGTGTGAGCCATGGCACCCAGCCCACAGTTTTCGTTTTTTAACATGTCCTTACATATTCATGTCTTAATTAGTGCATGGTGCATCTAGAGACTCCACAAAATGTGATTTTCTTATTAACCTACATAACAAGCAATACATGTCTTAATATCCCTACTTCAAAACTGTAGAGACTGAAAATTGTAAGGGTCAAATTACCCAGTGAGTGGGTGGTGATATCCAAAATGGAACTTAGATTTCACAACTAGGGTTCTAGACATGTCAGGGCCAAGGGAACACAGAGGGGTCAATGTTCCTATGAGATACAAGATAGCATCTTTTCTCAGTGTCAAGAGATTCAATGCGGAAAGAGATGAGGGAATTCGTGCTGAAGATGACCCTCAACCTGGGAGTAGCAAAAAAGGAGTGCAGAGCCGAACAATCTTTCTGGCAGTAAAATGCCTTCTCTCTTCTCGTTTATCCTCAGAAGGCCACCTGTGTAGACAGGCAGCATTATTGCTCTTCTTTTGCAAATGGAAAAAGTAAAGCACATAAAGATGGAAGAATCTTCCAGAGTGCCGGGGTGATAAAGGTCAGAGTAGAAAGACTGCTAGTAACCTTGCTCTGCATTTACCCCAGCAGTCCTGGATAACTTCTCTACACCACAAAGAATCAGCTTTATTCACGAGGAGAGGCTAGCCTTTAAACAAATACGTTTGGTTTCATTGTGCTTCTGCCCATGCCCTGTACTTTATTTTCTCCGGATGACAGGGAAACAACTAAGTGCTTCTTTTCATCCACTAGAAAAGCTCAGGAACACCACCCTCTGCCATGTGGTGTGTGCCATCACCTCCATCATCTCATCAGCGTGGAGTTCTTGATTAGACAATCCATCTGCTGTGAGCTGAGCTAACTGAATCAATAAATAGTGGCAAGAAGGATATTTTCAGAAAAATGACAGCTGGTTGCTGCAAAATCCGTGGGTCCTGGTGTGTAGTTCAGGCTGACCAGTGTGGGAAAGTCTATAATCTAGACGCACACAAGAAGTCCCTAAATCTGTCTGATAGTTGTTGATTCAGGCTAAGAGGGGCATTTTTGGAAATTTACAAAAGATAATCATGTACCTGGGATTTGGTTATGCATATCAACACAAACTTCACCCCTATAAACCCAGAGTTGAGAAGATTTTAGAAAAAGAGAAGAATGGAGGTGACGGAAAGCTACTCCTGGGATGTCTGGAAGTGACGTTACTGGATGGCTGGTTCAGCCCGTCCTTCACAGAACAAACTTTGCAGCCATTCCTAGACCAATTGTGAATATCTGTCTACAGAAACAAGGAACACCAGTAATAACTAATACACAGTGAAACACAGAATGTTAGTTATTCTTTAAAAAGAAGCTCCCCCGCCCACCTCCCAGAAACTTGGTTCTTAAGACAAAAAAAGAGAGAAATTTTTAAATAAACTGTTCTTTATCTAAAAGACAACACTATCTAACTTAGATAAGTTGAATCTGGGATTATTTCTACATTATTTTCATAGCCTTTTTGAATTCAAAGTTTTAAAAAAATATCTATTTCTATTTCTTTGTGAGAAAATCTGGTTTAAACCAGTACATTGGTTAAAAACAGTAATTAGAAAATTATGATTCTTAAATATTAACATTATCCAAAGAATAAATTACAGATATTCTTCTAAGTGCTTTGGGCATTAGAGGGATAAGAAGTTGATCTCAGACATAGTTTAGAGTATTTTCCTAAATTGTTTATATTTGTTTGTTTATAATGGGGGGCCATTTGGACCTGTAACTAATTGTATTACTTGACTTTATTATTATCTCACATATGTAAAATACATTACGCTTGACAATGCCAAGAGTCTGAACTCATGGATATTTTAAGACTTTTCCAATATTCAAATCTAATTATAAAAGAGTTCTATTAAAATATTCCATAGAACTTAGTTTTGTAATGAATATTTTCTTACTCTCATGTGAATAAGCATTATAGAGGAATGGGGAGTTAGAATCTAGTATTTGGGATCTCAATGATTTCTCCATTTGCTATGACACTTGATGTCCCCTGAGTTGAATCATCACAAAGAATTTGAACTGAAAATGTCAGCAAAGCAATGAGCAGTTTGCGGGTCTCTCCTCCCAAGTCTGGGCTCTGTGGCGCTGAGAAACCAGCCTTGGTCGCGTGATACTTTAACGCTATTTATTTGTTCTTAGAAAGAGGGGAAGATTGCTAACATTGAGGTTGTGACTATGTTTTTAGTGGCTGCTTTAATAAAGAACATGTATTTCCCTTACAGAAATTGCTTCTAGGGTGTGGGCGTCAGGAAGCTTGGGTTGTTTAAGGTGGTATTTTGTGCATAAAATTTGATTTCATGTAACCTCGGTTTGTGACTTAGCTCTGCTCATGGCTGGTTATGTCTTTGTGCAACTAGCCTGTAGTTAGGAAGCCTCTGCTTCCTCTTCTGTAAAATGGGTATAATGATAAATCAAACTGGCCCAAGTATTTTGGTGATGTAATTAATGGCAGCATTGAGAGAACAATGATTTAATTACTTTTTACCATGAACACTTTATTTTTAGATTCCAATTCCATGTCACTGTAATGTGGCTGTGAAACATGAGCTTTCATTCATTGGTAACATTTTTCCTAGCACTGTTGTGTGCTCTACATTATTCTAAGTGCTTTTCAAATATTAATCCAAGTTATGCTCACAACAACCTTGTAAAGTAAAATAAGTCTCCCAGTTTTACCAACAGAGAAACCAAAGCACAGAGAGATTTGCTGGCCTCCCTCAGATTATACAGCCAGATCTGAGTGCCAAAAGTTCAGTTCCAGAATCTCTGACCTCAACTCTGAGACTTTCCCGCAGCTCCACACCCCCACTCCACACATGAACTCTGTGGAGCCATGAGACTCCTCCAGCCTGCTGGGACCAGTGACTCACCGTGGACGGGCGTGTGACCTGGGTGGCCAGTCAGAATCCACATCTAAGACACTCAGTGCTGCGGATAAGAATATCTGGGACTGATTGCTGTCAACTCACGTAGCCTGGATCTATCTGAAGCGATCTTTGCAGGCCATGGAAAAACCTTCCTGAAGAGGAAGTCAACATGGAAAAAGTTGATCTAAGCAAGTGATCGAGGTTTAGAGACCCCATAGCAATAGCTGAGCCCCTGGAGCCAGCCGGGCTGAACTAAGTGTCTTTCGGGCTTCTCGAATGCACAACCCAAAGAATTCTTTTTTATATTTAAGTTGGACTGATGTGGTCTTCTGGGGCTCACAACTATAAAAGCCACAAAATCGGAAAATCATCAAAAGTCACACAAAATCAGAGATGCAAGATTTCTCATATATAGTTAGGCATTCAGTAACTGATAAATAAACATCTAAACATACACACATATACAAATACGTACATATATAACAAAATAAATAACAATGCCTATAACTATACATGTATATATAAATACATTCACATATACACAGACATATATATATATAACAAAATACATAACAATGCCTATAACTATACATGTATATATAAATACATTCACATACACACAGACACATACATATATAACAAAATAAATAACAATGCCAATAACTATACATATATATATAAATACATTCACATATACACAGACATATACATATATAACAAAATACATAACAATGCCTATAACTATACATGTATATATAAATACATTCACATATACACAGACACATACATATATAACAAAATAAATAACAATGCCTATAACTATACATATATATATAAATACATTCACATATACACAGATATATACATATATAACAAAATAAATAATGCCTATAACTATACATGTATATATATAAATACATTCACATATACACAGACATATACATATATAACCAAATATATAGGCCAGGGACAGTGGATCATGCCTGTAATCCCAAGCACTTTGGGAAGCCAAGGGTGGCAGATCACAAGGTCAAGAGATCGAGACCATCCTTGCCAACATTGTTAAACCCTGTCTCTACTAAAAATACAAAAAAAAAAAATTAGCTGGGGGTGGTGGCATGCACCTGTAGTCCCAGCTACTTGGGAGGTTGAGACAGGATAATTGCTTGAACCTGTCAGGCGAAGGTTGCAATGAGCCAAGGTTGCACCACTGCACTCCAACCGGCGACAGAGCAAGACTCCATCTCAAAAAAAGAAAAAAATATATATTTATATACACACAAACACACACACATATATATAACATAAAATATATAACAAAATATATAAAACATATATAAATATATATAATGAATTACATCATGCCTTCAAATAACATCATTTCTTTAATATCTTTTTATAATAACATTAGTAAAAAAAAAGATTGGTTGTGTTATATGCAATTTTATTTAAAGTCACGGCTTCCAATAATCTATTGACAATGTTAAGTGAAGGTTTACTGTATGTGAGAGAGAGCAAAAGAGAGAGTGAGACAGAGAAAAGACTCTAATCCTGAAAGGTGAAACTCTCTACTAATTTGAACAACCACAAAAAACGTCCGGCCTAGATAAGTTTTTATAATAAATTGTTAGTGTGGTAAACCTGGCCCAACCTCCTAAGTGTATATCTTAATGATTTAATAACTAATATGCTCTGCCTAATACATGCTTGTTTACAATAGGTAATAATTTACGTTACAAAAGTACAAACATGTTCAATTAAAACAATATCTATTGTATAACACACAAGATCAATGCAATTCCTAGAATGTGAAGACCATGGCTACCAAATGGCTAGCAGTCACCTGACCACATTATGTAAGACGCATGTGCACACCACTATATTCAATTCTGAGTTAACTGGTTTGAAAACCAATTATGCATTAATTCCAGGCTATATATGACAGTAAAACTAAATACTAGAATAGGTATTTGGCTGTGATTTGTGATTGAATTTCCCTTAATTAATCACACTGTGGGTACATTCTGTTAGTTGTATGATCTGTGTTTATAAGATTATAGAAAGTAATACTGTGTGATAGATACAAGCTAATGCATGCACCCCTTTTATTATACACAGGGCTGCATAGTCATTCTTTTTTCTTTTTTTCGAAACAGAGTCTCACTCTGTTGCCCTCGTTTGAATGCAATGACACAATCTCGGCTCACTGCAACATCCACAACATCCACCTCCCAGATTCAAAAAATTCTTCTGCCTCAGCTTGCCAAATAGCTGGGATTACAGGTGTGTGCCACCACACCTAAGTCTTTTTTTTTTTTTTTTTTTTAATTTTTAGCAGAGATAAGCTTTTGCTATGTTTGCCTGGCTGGTCTCAAACTCCTGGCCTCAAGTGATCTACCTGTCTCGGCCTCCCAGAGGGCTGGGATTACAAGCATGAGCTGCCGTGCCTGGTCCACATATTCAATTTTTACTGTTTCTCTTTCTCACAAACTAAGCCAAGTATTTGGATCCAACTGATTTATTTTTCTTCTTTCAGACATAGTCAATGAATTTCCAAAGTAAAAGAATGGAATTTCAGTTACAAAGCAATAAAAGAATGATTTTCTTTAAGAAGTATACCTATCACTGTTTTGGAATGTTTTTCCCTAGTATTGCTTATTTATCAGGCCATCAGAAACAGTGGCAGATGCTTATGTTTGATAAAACATTTGAGAAAATATGCCAGAAACTGAGAGCAGGAAAATCTGCTGAAGGAGAACATAATGTTCATATTTATCTAAATGTGCTTGTTTACATTTGAGTTTTTCTCTGTAGCAGAATATTGTGACATGCGGACTTTTTCTAAAATGTAATATGTAATGCTTCATTCAGGGTGCAAAATGTTCCTTACCATTTCTACCTTACATATGACTGAGTGAGACTTTGGAAAGATCACTGCTATCCAGATGTTCTCTCTACATTTTAATCCGATAGAAATATTCTATATTACTTTAAAACTTTTTCTCTCAAAATTGTATCCATTATGATCATGGGCAGGGATGACTTTGGAAGGGTGAGGTGGATGGATCATGAGTTCAGGAGATCCAGACCACGCTGGCTAACACAGTGAAACCCCATCTCTACTGAAAATACAAAAAATTAGCCAGGTGTGGTGGTGCACACCTGTAGTCCCAGCTACTTGCGAGACTGAGGCAGGAGAATTGCTTGAACTCAGGAGCAGGAGGTTGCAGTGAGCCAAGATCGTGCCACTGCACTCCAACCTGGGCAACAGAGCGAGACTCTGTCTCAAAATAATAATAATAATGATAATAATAAAAGAGAGGTGAATAAACTGAAATCACACTCATGTAAAAGGACTTTTCGTGTGAAAAATGAACCCACAGATGAGTGTTGAGGAGGGGAAGGGGGAGCCAAGAATTCACAGCTTTATGGCATAAGGAAGATTGACATTTGTGTCATCTACCAATAACTAGGACAAAGAAAGCCAGTAATGGTGAAATTTGAGTTTCAAAACACAATGATTCATAATATTTTAGAAGCTACAATGAGAAACAAGCAGGATGCGTACTTCATGCCTAGTCTCAAGAGCAAGAGGAGCGTGAATTAGAAATCAGCCACTAAATGTCTTTAAGAGCAAAAGAATCCTCAGGGCAGATGGTTTCCCCTGACAAGAAACTGAAGGGAGCAGAATATTTTGAGGTGGAAAATTTTCTTAAGAAAACTAAACATTATCAAAATTACTCAATAAATGGTAGAAGAACTGATCATCTTAGAAGTTATAATACAAACGATTATTATTAAAATAGATACCAAGGTCTAAATCTTACTAATAAGTGAAATCTTGTCATATACTAGGATTTATTTTTTTACAAGCAAATGGAATATCAAGCATGCAAAGCTGTCACGACACCAGTGTCTGCCGTGAAGCAGATTAGACAACCCTACGATCCTATTGATAAAGCTTGCCAAATTGAACACATTGTTTCATAACGCTGACTCCTCATCAATCAAAACTAGAAACAAATCAACAGCCAAATGTCCTCACTTATCTCAGGAGTTTCTTCAACATCATAGAGAATATCTACCGGAAGCTTTTAACTACATCTCACTCTGTAGTGAAGTGTAGAAGGAAATTCCCTCTATTACCAAGAATACTCAACACTGTATGAGAGTTCTTGACCAATTCAACGAGAAATTTAAAATAATAACACATAAACATTGGATAGGACAAGAAGAATTGTTATTCTTTGCAGATGATATAATTAATGACATAGAAAATTCAGGCACATCAGCTAAAAATCTCTTGGTTCCATTTGCTACAACTTTCTTTAAAGCATGCATTCATAGAATGATTCTTTGCTCTCTGTACTACAGTCAGGCTGGTCTTTCTGGCTTTTTAAATTCTGAATCTAAATCATAATCTTTAGCAGCAAAACTAAGACCCCAGGAGTGGAGAGCACAGGGAGACACTCGCCCAAGAAGGTATGGCCAGGCCAATGCTGTGCACACCCTACTGTTGATGTTTTGTTTCATATCAGAAGAAAAGATGATAGCAGTGATGTATTAACTAAATGGAAGGGCTTTATGTTAACAATCATAATGGACAAAATATTTAAATCAAGTTATAGTGGATTGAATACTTTTTCTCAATTCTTCATTTCCCACATGTTAAAAATGTATGTGTCCCTCATCATGCAATGCTTCAGCTCTCTGCTTATGGCTGGCATCTACTTTGTTGCTGGTTGAGATATTGAGAGTGGCCATGTGACTTGCATTGATTAATGGAATATTAGCAAATGTGATGTAAGTCCAGGGTTTTTTAAGCGCCTACATGGCTCATGATGGTGGCTTATGCCTGTAATCCCAGTACTTTGGGAGTGTGAGGAAGGAAGATTGCTTGAGCCCAGTTTGAGACTAACCTGGGCAACATGGCAAAACCCCGCCTCTACATAAAATACAAAAGTCAGCCTGGCATGGTGGCATGTTCCTGTAGTCCTGACCACTCAGGAAGTTGAGGTGTGAGGATCACTTGAGCCCAGGGAGATAGAGGCTGCAGTGAGCTGTGATGGAGCCATTGCATTCCAGCCTGGGTGACAGTGAGACCATATCTCAAAGAAAAGCCTACTTGTCTTGGCTTACCCCTTGCTCTTCTGCCATTAACTATAACACACACACACACACACACACACACACACACACGCACGCTAATCTTGAAGAGTTGACACTTCAACCTCAACTGGTACCTCAAATGGAACTGGTGAAGCCGGGTGCTTCCATCTGCAGGAACCTGTCTAAAACAAACTTTCCCATGTTCCTAAGCAATTAACTTCAGAGCCTCATCTGTAGACATTCTCCTTTTACTCTGAGTCTCTCATGCATATACAACTCTTGCCATTCTGCTCCCACATTTCTTCACATTTCCATAGACATCTTACTCTTTCTAGATCATAGGTCTGGAGGACATTAAGATGTGGTTCGTCTGGGCAATTGTGGAACTGCCAACCCTTACTAAGAATTAGACATTTTATGAAGAGACAGAGAGAAAATTCTTAATTCCCTTCCAGGAAGAGTTTTTTTAATTTAGAAACAAAAAAACTTATGACAAACCTACTGGGAAGATTGCTCCTGATGAACTTTTTGTATTTTGTTATATGTGAGTAATATCTGCACATCTGGAGTCACTTTGAATTTCTCAAAACATGACAAGAGTGGACCATTATCCTCCTTTTCCCTTTCCTAGGAGCTCTTGCCTTCCTTTCCTCTGAAAACATTTTCATCTAGGACACTGCTCCTATTACATCACCCACTTTTTTGTTCGTGGCCACTTCGGGCTTTCTCAGGGTAGGAACCGGGAGAGAGGAGTAAAGACCAGAAGAAAGGTCCTGTCCACTGGCCCAGATGTCATCTCCTCTTAAGTTCCTCCAGTTGAGGTTCATTTGAGATACTTTCTCTCTGAAACAATTCACTGACATCTGGGGAGAGTCCTCCACTGACTTCCTCTCACTGGATCCCCCTCAGGATGGGCAGTGTTCCCTTATTTATCCGGATAAATTCTTATCTTCTATTACAGACCATACAGGTCGCCGTCCTGATCACTGGTTCCACAGCTGGCTCCAGGAGATGCATACTTGTGACCACCTACCTCTACTGCAGAAAAGCATCTGAGGCGGAGATTGTGGTGAGCCGAGATCGCTCCATTGCACTCCAGCCTGGGTAACAAGAGCGAAACTCCGTCTCAAAAAAAAGAAAAAAAAAGAAAAGCATTTATTTCACCAGCTGGCTTGGTCCAGTTAATATTTCTATTAGGCATTTCTAGAAGTGCATCTAGAATCAGTCCCTGGGCCCCCACAAACTCCAAAGAAGATCAATCAATACCTGTGTTTCCCTCAAACCTGAAGTGGATGCTGCCCCTTTTCCATCCATAACTCCATGGTGGGTTTTCATTTCCACATGTGCCAGAGCACATTTCCAATCATGACTTTATGCTGAAAGTTCTCTTTGACCACAGGACCCATTCTGCCTTTGCAAACGGCAGGGAAGCCACGCCAGAGAATTAGCATCTCTGCCCCCAAAAGCTGTCCTCAGATGGCACCTGTTAAGAATTGGTAAATGATCATTACATCAGGGTGCATGGGATATCTGTCACCTCAAGCATTTATCCTTTTTTTCATATTACAAACATTCCAATTATACTTGTGGTTATTACTCATATGCCTGCATCCAAATATCTCATGTAACCCATAAGTATATCACTATATACTCATTAAAATTAAAGATAAAAATAAAGGCAAACAACATTTTAAATCTCATATTTAATTAATAAATGCACTTTACCTCCCCCCACCAACAGAAGAATTGGTGGGCGAATATGTTAGTTCCATGTCTCTGTTGTTGAGGGAAGCTAACTCCCAGGTGTGTATTCTGTACTCTTTCCAAGCGGGGCCCACTGAGACTTAGCTCTGATTGCCCCACAGTGGTGACCAGCTTGACAGCAGTCCTTCTAAAAGCTGCTTCCCCTTTCTTTGTCATGACTTCACTTCCCGACAGTGTTTTCTGATCATACGGACCGAAGACATTATTAGCCCCTGAATCCTCATCTCAGTGTCATCTTTTACCTGATGACGTCATGGGAAAAATACACCCTCCACTTTGCTGACCATGAGAAAAGCACACACCGTGCTGCTACCCCTGGGGAGGGTAGTCCTGGCACAGAAGAGCACAGGTGACTTTCTGAAGAAATGTGTAAACACTTGGACTTTTCTATCAACCTTTCTATGCTCTCCTACGTTTCTCTAACGATCTTTGCGAGTGGTTGCCTATCACCTCGTTGTGGAAAATGGGTGTCCTTATTACCCATTGTTCGTCTAAGCCAGAAAGAGCCCTTTTTGCAATCTTGTTTGAGGAATGAGAATAAATAGAAACACCGACAGGCCAAAATGACTGTAGTGATAGAGCAAGCAGTGTTCAAACCTACTGAGCTCACTTCCCAAACGGTGGCATTTTGCTGTGAGAGAATCCTTATTCTGAATTCGATGTTTATTATTCTCAGAAGCTCTTTTGATTTTGTGATTTGGGGTGCTCCTGGTCATGAGAGCTTAAACCCCCATCAACCACTTGAATTAAGAATATCCACAAACAGAATTGCAAATACAGGCTTATCGTTACCAGATTTTGTGGATATTAATATTTCATAAAAAGACAATCTATTTCATTGCATTTTACGTTAGTTGTTCTAATAAATCTTTTTCTACCAGTAGTATCTGACAAATTTCATAGACTTTATAAATAATTGGTCAGTACAGAATCTCATATATTGACTCTGTCTTTGGAAAGAGCCCCAGTTGCTACTTTTGTGTTATGTTCTCACAAACAATCTGTAATCACAATTAATGCTGGTTAAAACTGTGACGTATTTGACTTTGTCAAATGACAAGTTTTGTTTGAATGCCTAAGAAGCTTAATTCCCTGTAATTACAGATTATGACATGGCAAATTTCCCTGAGCTCTAACCTAGTGCTATTGATAAAAACATTTTGAATGAAAGACACTCAATGGAGGAAGAAAATCCAAGTTTAGTGAAACAACTGAAATGTAAATCAGAGTCACAGAAAGCAACCACAACAAAAAAAACTCTATTACTTAATTTGAAAATAAACATACCAAGCTTTCAGTTTGATCGTTATGACTAGAGTATCCATGTAAGTAAAGTAGAAACACTGGGGATTTGTTTTAATGCTCTGAGTTTCTGGGTGCAACTTTGGGGCAAATAGTTTGTAATGAGTTCTAGTCTTTCCTTTTTAATCTCAAGGATTATTCAAGCTATGAGGCAGGCAATAGCATTCAGGATATTTTCAACTCTGAGAAAGGTTGCACATAACCTTCACTAGAAAAGAATGAACTTCCTCAAAGGCATTTGAAGCCACAGACTAGTAACTACAACAGAGAAAATTTAAAAATAGCCAGGTGTAGTGGTGTATGTCTGTAGCCCTGGCTACTCAGGAGGTTGAGGTGGGAGGATCACTTAAGACCAGGAGTTCCAGGCTTCAGCAAGCTAACATGGTGCCACTACACTCCATCCTGAGCAACAGAGTGAGACCCTGAATTATAAAAAATAGAATAAAACAGATATGAGGGTATCATTAAAGTATTTGACCTTCTTATTCATTTTAAAAAATACAGTAAACTTTTTTCCTTTGGGAAACATTAGATATAAAGTGAATAGCTTTGATACACAGAATCTGATTGTCAGAATATTAAGTTTATAGAAACACTACGTTAGAGTTCAGGGAAATGAGCATTGTTATTTGGAAATGGAGCGCCTTACAGAGTAATGGGCAGAAAATGCTTTAATGTGCTGTTGAATCAAATAGCACTAACATTTATCATAATTTTCATGACTAGAAGGTATTGCATATTCTGGTCAATGAATTATTTAGACCCTAAAAAGAATATCCTTTCTACAAACTTAAAAGTAGTACCACCACTCAAGTCCATGTTTCAATGAGTTCTCTTTTAACCAGACTACGTGCTTGCATTTAAAGGCTGTCCTGGTCAATATTTTACTTATTTTGAAAAAGTTGGCATTGCCTTTAAAGACACTGGCCTCTTTCTACTTAAACTGGAGCACATAAGGTATACTGATGTTTAAGTTACAGATATTATGAGGTTTAATGAAATCATAAGGCAGGATTAGTCAACTCTGCCATTGGCTGAGTGTTATTGGGAGCTGTGCTCGCGGGCTGGTGCCTGGCAGATGTTTCTAAACTTGGGCGCCACAAAGGTTCTCTAGCTGAGCCTTTACCTGTCCCACAATGTGTGACATTCCTGTGCAATTCTACAGCATGGAAAGTCCAGCCCTCAGCCACTCCAATGCCAGTTCACTGGAGAGTATCCCGTGCTCTTGGCTCACCTGTGTGGATAGAGGTGTGTACTGCTTCCCCAGTCTCTGATGGGGAAAAGGAGAGTTTCCTTTCTCACCTGAGCTCAGCCTTGCCTTGGGATGAAAAAGGAAGCTTTTTTTTTGGGACATCAGAGTGACAAGAGTTCCAGGCTCAGTGAGTTCTCCCTGGTGTGTGTATTTGTGTATGATCATAACTATGAATCTTATTAGGATGAGCAAGCACACTGTATTTCCAGATTTACCTCACTCAGAGGGGACTTTTTCAACTTACATCCGTCATAATTTATATGCACAGAACTTACAGAACTGGGACTACCGTACACCTAAGAAAGTCCAAGGTGCTATTCATGGGGAAGTGCAAATACAAGACGAGGGAATCTGATGTATTTAGTGTTTACATTTTACAAATGGATGCTTTCAATAATATAAAAATATTACACCACAAGATTGCCAGTCATAACAGCATAGCGCTAGTGAAAATGCAAATTCACAACACAGTGCAGATTGTGCAGTTGGCCAATAGAACGTGAATTTTAAAGCTGTTTAATATTTGTCAGTCTTTTTTTTTCCCAATATCCCAGCGGATTTGTTATGGTGAGAAAGCTTTACTTGGAGACAAAGCCAAAAGCCTTCTTCTCAGGCTCTCCTGGATGTAGAAGGCACACGGACTGGCCGTCCAGGCTTCTGAGCCACATCTGCACACCTCACAAGAGGGCCTGTGCAGCATCACCAGGAAGATGGAGAGTATCACCTCAGAATCACGGAAGCTTGCCTTTCACACCTGCTGCTGCCCGTTGTGATCTTGCGCAAGTTACATTCTACAAGTCTCCACTTCATTTTCTGTAATTTGGGATTAATAATAGACTCTATTTCCCAGGACAGTCGGGTGCATCAATTAGATAACATATGTAAGGTAGTTAGCACTACGTTCTGTATTGAACTCAGGTATTGTTCAATTAATGGTGACTACCTGTCCAGGGACAGTGGCTTATGCTTGTAATCCCAGCACTTTGGGAGGCTGAGGTGGGCAGATCACTTGAGGTCAGGAGTTTAAGACTAGCCTGGCATACATGGTGAAACTTCATCTCTACTAAAGATACAAAAATAAGCTGGGCATGGTGGTGCATGCCTGTAATACCAGCTGCTCAGGATTAGAAGGCAGGAGAATCGCTTGAACTCTGGCGGCGGAGGTTGCAGTAGGCCAGGATCACGTCACTGCACTCCAGCCTAGGGGACAGAGCAAGACTCTGTCTCAAAAAAAAGGTGACTACCGTAATTAATAAAATAATATAAAATTATGCGACTAATACTGTTATTATTAAAGGTTGGCTTTACTGCATCAACCTAAGGATCTCTGCATGACAAAACTTTTTAGAATCATTTCAAGGTACTTAAAGATATTAGCTTCTTGCCCTTCCTGGATGTAGATTTTAGTGCCAAGCTGTAATATGGGCTTACAGAAACGAAAATAGCAGTTTATCATTCATATTATGCTTTAAAAATGTTTTAGATGAATCAAATTTATATTGCAATTATCTACTTAAAAGACATCCAAATTTTTATACACATTATTACCCAACACTAAACCAAATGAGCGATTTGCATGATTGCAGAATTGGAAAACAAACACTCCGATCAAAATCAGAACATAATGTTTGCATATATATATTTAAACAGCATTATGGAAACATAATTAGCATACCACACAATTCACGATTCAGTGTTTGTAATATATTCACAGATTTGTGCAACCATCACCACAATCAATTTTAGAAACTGCTTATTGCTCTGAAAAGAAACCCTGTACCCATTATCATTCACTGCCCATTGCTCCCTCCTCCCAGGCCCTGGCAACTACTAAGCTTCATTCTGCCTCTGGACTTCCCTATTTTGGACTTTACATATAAATAGAATCATAGGCCAGGTGTGTGCCTCCTGCCTGTAATCCCAGCACTGTGGGAGGCTGAGGCAGAAGGGTAGCTTGAGCCCAGGAGTTTGAGACCATCCTGGGCAATATAGTGAGGCCATATATGTCTCTACACAAAAGAAATAAAAATAAAAAACTAGCCAGTTGCGGTGGTGCATGCCTTTCGTCCCAGCTACTCAGGAGGCTGAGGTGGGAGGATCACTTGAACCCAGGAGGCAGAAGTTGCACTGAGTCATGATCCTGCCACTGCACACCAGCCTGGGTGACAAAGTGAGATCCTGTCTCAAAAAAAAACCAAAAACATAGAATGTGTGATGTGATAGCTGAATCTCTGGAATTTGTAAATACATATGTTACTTTATATAGGAAGAAAGGATTTTGTAGTTGTGATTAAGCATCTTGAGCTAGGGAGATGATACTAGAATACCCAGGCACATCCTCTGTAATCAAAAGCAACCTTATAAAAGGGAGGTGAGAGGGTCAAGGTCAAAGAGGAAGAAGGCGCTATGAAGAAAGCAGGGATTAGAGCAGTGTGGCCACAAGCCCAGGGTTGCCCGCAGTCTCTGCAAGCTGGGAGAGGCAAGTCACAGAGTCACCCTCAGGATCCTTGAGGAGTATCTAATCCTGACAAATGTTTGATTTTAGCTCCTTAAAATTGAGTTCTGAATTCTAGAGATGAAAGAGAATAATTTTGTGTTGTTTAAATCATGACACTGGTGGTAATATATTAGAAATGGAAACTAATACATGTGGCCATTTGACTAATTTCTTTCACTGAGTGCAATATTTCCAAAGTTCATTCATGTAGCATGTACTCTTTTCTTTTTTATGGCTTTGTAATATTCCATTGTATGGATATACAGTATTTTGCTTATTCATCCTTCAGTTGATAGACAGTTGGCTTGTTTCAACTTTTGACTATTCTGAATAATGCTACTGTGAATATTCACATGCAAGTTTCACATATGTTTTCACTCTCAGTATACAGCAAGAAATATTAGGTTGGTGCAAAAGTAATTGCGGTTTTTATCATTAATTTTAATAATGGTAAAATAGTAGTGGATGTAAGTCAGAGTCACAGAAAGCTACAAAAAATTCTATTACTTAATTTGAAAATAAATGCACCAAACTTTTAGTTTGATTGAAAGATTTTGCAATTGTTTTTAATGGTAAAAACTGCAATTCCTTTTGCACCAGCCTAATACAATGGTATGCCACATGCAATTCTATGTTTAACATACGAGGAACTGACAAACTGCTCTCCACGGTCGCTAGGTCAGTACACAGTGAAACAAGCAAAATATAAGGTTCCAACCTTTAACATTCTCATTAACAAGTGTTTTTTATTTGTTTATGTATTTATTTATTTTTATAGCCATCCTAGTAACTGTGAAGGGGTATCTCATTGTGGTTTTGGTTTGGATTCCCCTAATGATTAATGACGTTGAACTTCTTTTTATGTGCTTTTTGGTCATTTGTATATTTTATTTGAATAAATATTTATTTAAATCGTTGACCACTTTTAAATGGGTAAGTGATATTTCTTTTTTTTTATTACATTTTAGGTTTTGGGGTACATGTGAAGAACGTGCAAGATAGTTGAATAGGTAGACACACGTGGCAGTGTGATTTGCTGCCTTCCTCCCCAGTGATATTTCTAATGTTAATTTAGAAGAGTTATTTCCATATTCTGGATACTAGAGCTTATCTGCTATACAACCTGCAAATATTCTGTGGCTTATCTTTTTGCTTTCTTGATGGTTTTCTTTTTCTTTTTCTTTTCTTCTTTTTTTTTTTTTTGAGACGGAGTTTCGCTCTTGTTACCCAGGCTGGAGTGCAATGGCGCAATCTCGGCTCACCACAACCTCCGCCTCCTGGGCTCAGGCAATTCTCCTGCCTCAGCCTCCTGAGTAGCTGGGATTACAGGCACGCACCACCATGCCCAGCTAATTTTTTGTATTTTTAGTAGAGATGGGGTTTCACCATGTCGACCAGGATGGTCTCGATCTCTTGACCTCATGATCCACCCACCTCGGCCTCCCAAAGTGCTGGGATTACAGGCTTGAGCCACCGCACCCCGCTGGATTTTCATACTACATGGCCCTGAAGTGCCAGACACCCTCTGCCTTCGGAGATCAGCTGAAGATACAGCCATTCAGCCCCAACACTGGAGAGAAATTGGCTGCACTGGATATGCCCAGAGATTCCCTTGTCCTGCACTTTTAAGGATCTTTAGAGATGCCCAAGGGTAATTCTGATTGCTTGAGCCACCGCACCCGGCCGATTCTTTTCTTTGATGCAGGAAAGTTTTTATTGTTGATTAAATCCAACTGACTTATTTTTTTCTTTGGTTTCTTGCATTTTCGGTGTCCAGTCTTAGAACCACCGCCTACACTAAGATTATGAAGATTTCCATTCATGTTTCCTTCCGAAACTTTTGCGGCTTTGGCTTTTATATATAAACACATAATGAACATAGAATTCAGTGATTCGCCTCCTAGTTGTACAACCACAGGAATCGAAAACAACAGCAGCAATCATAGAAAGCAACATGGAAACAACCCAAATGTCCATCAGTGGATGAATGAACAAGCACATTGTGTTATAGCCATACAGTGGAGTATTACTGAGCCTTGAAAAAGAGTGAGGTATTGATGAAACACATAACAACATGGAGAAACCCTGAAAAGATGATACTGAGTGAAAGGAGCCAGAAACAAATGGTAACATATGTACAATTCTATTTACATGAAACATCCAGGTAGGTAAATCCATAGAGGTAGAATGCAGATGGAAGCTTTTAAGTGTTGGAGGGTGGGAGAAATTGAAATAAATTACTTAATAGGTAAATGGTTTACTTTGAAATGATGAAACTGTTTTAGAACTAGAGAACGCAGTTTTACAATATTGTGAATATATAAATGCCACTGAGTCACTTTAAAATGGTTACTTTTATATTATGTGAATTTCTACTCATAAAGTACTATAAAGTTATATTGTGGGGTTTACTTTTCTTCTGATATTGCACAAGCATGATGACTTTTTGTCAACCTGAATTAACTGATAGCAACAGTAGGTCTAATAAAAGATTACATGTATAGTCAGCATCCTGGGGTCACCAAGAACCATAAGCATGCAATGACAAGTAAAATGTGGGCATCTTCGATGAGAACTTCCCGGCCCGCAGGGGATACATGGACATGAGGGGTTGGAGGCAGAATGTGCTCAGTACCATGAGAGTCACAGGAGCACAGTGTTTCAAGGGTTTAGATGGAGACAGTGGCTGATGTCTTTCAGGGAAGACTTCAGTAGGTGATGTGGGATAAGGCCTCGGGAAAGTTAGAAATTTAATCAGCGTGTGAGGGCTAAGGTGGAGGTTCCAGGTGGAGGGGACTTAGCAAAGACAAGGATTTGGGAAACACCTGGCCAGGAGAAGAGCATGTGATTTCTATGACTGAAGGAAAAAGCACATGCTCAACAGAGAGTCCCAAGTCTCAACGTATGATGGACCATGTTGTCAAGCTTTTGCAAACCTGCATACGTCTTGTTTATAAGGGAAGACCCTGTGCCTACTCAGACTATAACTATGAATGTTAATTAACGTGAGGACTCACAATAAGTGATACATATTTATCCAAGGCATATTAGTTTAATTTAAACTGTATAAATGCACATCGATTTCCTACCCCTTTCCTGTAAGGCTACAGCAATCACTCATGGAGCAGAAATCATATTGCCAGCACCCCACATGAGGATGCCACAGCGAAGGCCTGCCAGCCTGTGCACAGGTGCCATCTGGAAGTACAGGGGAGATCATGTATGGGGGGGCATCCCCAAAATAACGGGAATGGGTATTGGTGGATAAATGCTTCCAGCCCTCCATCCCTTGGTTGGGAAATTCTGATATGTGGTCCATAGAGCCACTAAAAATCCCGGTTTCCCAGTGTCCACATCCACATGGCCTCTCCCCCTCTGTATCCTGCTCTTTCCTCTCCTTAAACCCACTCTCAGTGGTTTTAAGATTACCAAATCACCAACCTCTGCCAAGATTTTAACTCACGTTTTATATCAGGAAACCAAACCATGACAAGGCACAGAAGTTTTTCTCTGGCCTGCCATGCTGATGGGAGTTCTCCATCTTCTTTCTTGGATAAAATGTATCTATCATTCATTTGCTGCAATAACCAGCTTTAAGTCAACTGGAGCAAAACCTAAAGACACTTAAGAAGCAATCAGGATAGAGAGTCCATGGATGTTCTCATCATTTGTTTCCAAAACTGAATGCTGTTTCCTTTACTCCCAATTTTATAGTCTTTCCTTTCAGCGATTTATATTTACCCAGACTTCCCAATGTATCCAAGGAAGTTTTCATAGAAATTATGTCTCTCATTCTTCTCACCATGTTAAATAACATTTAATTATATTACTCAATTATGGTAACACCTAATCAATCCAAAATGAATCTGCTAAAAGTCTGCTAAAAATCTGGAGTCAAACGTAAGGTATATTGGAGTTAATTATCTTTGTTAGAGGGGCCTGAAGGAGGTCAATTTAATTTTCCAAGATCCTGAAAATGATAAATGAATTATGGGGGAAGAAGTAGACTATAGATGAATATGAGATTGAAGAATCAGATTCAATATAGACACACATAATCAACATATATTATACTTTAATTAATACATAATATGTTTGTGTACATATACATCATATACGTTTACACAGGCATACACAAACAGAAACCTAAAAGCATCTTAAATAATTTTGATGTGATCAGATTGCATATGCTATTCACATGTGAAACCTCAAAATGTCACCGTGCACATTAGAGACATAAACTGGCCTGTAGACTGAGTGCAATCTACATGCAGCCGAGTCTGTGAAACACGAATCGTGTTAAACCCGGAGTCCATTTCATACAAACTGTGCACTTAGGCTCTTGCACCACAGGACTGTAGATGAGCCCACACTAAATTTTACCAGAGGCTTAAGATGACTATACAGCTTAATTAGACAGAAGACAACTGTGAATATTTTTTTCAAGTGAGAAATTGAGACTCCATTGATTGTCTGGAGAGGAAGGCTAATGTATAATTAAACAATTCCTAATAATGGGAAGTACAAACAATAGGACTTTTATCGCCTTTGTCCTTTATTATAAAATCAAACCTATTGAATGCTATGCACATTTTTCTAGCTCAGATTTTCAATTAAATATAAAAGGGGAAAAAAGAGAAAAGTTTTTCCTGGTTGAATTTATTGAAAATCCATACCACTCTTCCTCTTTTTCTAGGATCACTTAGTCTCACAGGATGTCCACATTGGAAATAGAAAGAATAAAACATAAAACTGAGATTTGGGGCATTTAGTGAGTTCAAATATATCAACACAGAAATATGAATGCAATATAAACCTGGAACTCCTTCTAGTAATTGACTGCATCTATTTAGCTTGAATTTAGGTCCTGATGAAAAACAACTGTAAAATTTTTTTTAAATTGCATTTTAGGTTTTGGGGTACATGTGAAGAACATGTAAG
This sequence comes from Callithrix jacchus, assembly GCF_049354715.1. Lineage (NCBI taxonomy): Eukaryota > Metazoa > Chordata > Mammalia > Primates > Cebidae > Callithrix > Callithrix jacchus. Next base: position 130,115,335 of record NC_133510.1, on the reverse strand, counting down.
ATAGTTGTGTAGGTACACACATGTCAGTATTGTTTGCTGCCTTCCTCCCCATCACCTATATCTGGCATTTCACCCCATGTTACCCCTCCCTCACTCCCCGCCCCTTGCTGTCCCTCCCCTATTTCGCCCCCACAGACCCCAGTGTGTGATGATCCCTCCCTGTGTCCATGTGTTCTCATTGTTCATCACCTGCCTATGAGTGAGAACATGCGGTATTACATTTTCTGTTCTTGTGTCAGTTTGCTGAGAATAATGGTTTCCAGGTTCATCCATGTCCCCACAAAGGACATGAACTCATCGTTTTTTATGGCTGCATAATATTCCATGGTGTATATGTGCCACATTTTCCCAGTTCAGTCTATCATCGATGGGTATTTGGGTTGGTTCCAAGACTTTGCTATTGTCAACAGTGCCGCAATGAACATCGTGTGCATGTGTCCTTATAATAGAACAATTTATAATCCTTTGGCTATATACCCAGTAATGGGATTGCTGGGTCAAATGAAATTTCTGTTTCTAGGTCATATCAACAACATAATTGTTTCGTCATGCTTTGAAGTCCCATTGAGATGTAGAAATACGTTTCCTAACGATGTACACTGCCAATAGTATCAATGAGCTGTCAGAGGGAGACCAAAATAATTTGGATTTGATATATTCTTGGGCAAGAGAACTATGTGCTTAGAATTAAGGATGAGATAAGGTAACAAAGGATAGAGCAGATATTTCCGTTTTGTTTCTTCTTGTCTTTTAGTACCTCTTTCTCTTCTTCAGAGCAGATATTTCCGTTTTTGTTTCTTCTTGTCTTTTAGTACCTCCTTCTCTTCCTCATAGCACCTCAATTTATCTTTGTGTGTGTGAGAGAATTTAAGACAGCTCCTACCTGCTCTCCAGTGTTTAAAGAGTGGGCAAAAATCCCTAACTAAACCAACAAGGTACCTCTTTCTCAGTGGAAGGACAAATTGCTTGATGCTATTCCAAGTTCCATTCTCTTAAAGTCCTTTTCATTTTTCCAGATGGCTTCTGACAAGAGGTTGCTGGGAAGGCTCCTGTTGTCTGCCCTGCAGGATTGCCTTGGATCGCCCGTTGATGGCTCAAAATCCAGCTACCCGGTAATTCAGTAAATCCCTAGTGTGCGCGCAGTAAATTATCTTATGCTTAAATTAGAACAAACTGGTTTTTATCTGCGTGCTAAGAATCTCATTAAATGCATCATAAATTTCAAAATCAAAAACTTAATAAAAGCACATCTATCTATGGAGTACTAAAATTTGCCTGGTCGCTCTTAAGTACATGTGGACTTCATGCCTTCAAAACTTGATAATTTTTCTTCTCAAGTCATCCATACGGCAATTTTTCCCCCAAAAGTTAATTAACACTGTGTGATCATATTTTTGGTGAGTGCTCCAAAGGTTCAGTGACTGAAGAAATTGATGTGCTTGAAAAGATCTTAGTGAAGATAAAAAAGGCAGGGGAATAATTTTGTACCAAAATACAGACATATTGGCTCATTACATTTTTTTTTAAACTTTGCAAAAAAAAAAAAAAAAAAAAGACTTTTAACTTGATACTCTCCACACACAATTCCTAGCTTTAACTTCACGGCACACCAAACAGAGTATTTAAATGGGAGCCCAAATCTAGATATTTCCATTCATTTATATATACTATCTCCCTGAATTCTATACATTTACCTGCCCTTTAAAACTGGATTCCCATCTTCCCTCATCTAGGGTTGTTCTTTAGACATGGTGTCCCAGGCCACTTGAGCGAAATAATATGAGCAGAGGTGATATGTATCACATTGAAGCAGAGCCCTTCAAATACAGATTGATCTTCTCTAGTTAATCATTCACTTCTTCCAGCTTGACTCAGACAAGTACGGCCACGTTGGAAGCCACATGTTGACGGTCCTAGAGTCACAAAGCACGAAGGACTGAGTTTCTCATGACCACTTAGAGGAGGGCCATATGTGATCAAGAACAATTGCTTTGATATTAGAAGTCATAGAAATAAAAGAAATAAACTTCTATCAAGTTTGAGCTACTATGTATCTTTGGATTTGTTACAGCAGTCAGCATTACCTTAAGTGAGAGACAGACAGAGAGAGAGAGAGAATACTGTGTCGTAAATGTTCACATGTTTTGTGAGATATAGGCCTGAAGATATGCATTTCTTTTATTCACTCAATAAATAGTTATTAAAATTCTACTCTATCCTAGATAGACTGCAAAGGCTGTTGAAAAAATGTAGTTTATAATTTTTAGAACATCATGTATTAATCTTCTTGGTCTCAGAATCACTTTATAATCTTAAAAATTATTGATGACTCTAAAGGTCTTTTGTTTGTGTGTATTAGATGTGTATTTGCATTTACCATATTAATCATTAAAACTAAAATTTTTAAAAATATGCATGCATTTATTTAAGATAATACAAATATATATTATGTTAAGATAAATATTTTTATGAAAATGACTATACTTCCCAGACTAAAATTTATGGGAATTTTACATTTTTTCAAATATCTTCAATGTCTTAGAGAAGACAGCTGAATTCTCACATCTGCTTTTTCATTTGTGGTGTTATGACAGGTTGTTTTGATTGAAGTGTATTAAAAATATAAAGCCCTCCTCAGATGGAAAAACAGAATTCAAAAATTCTTTTCAGATAAATATAGGTATTCTTTTTTGATATCAACAAGTGGCATTAAAAAAATTATTAGGAGTATTATGGAATTTGAAGCTTATATCAATATACATGTCATACTCCGCTATATTGCAGTCCTTTGGTATCTCTTGCATATTGAATAGTTATTTTAGCTATGTTGGATTTTGTAACATGAAGCATTAAAACTTTGAAAGAGATTAGTTCATTGGTTTCTTCAGATCTTTTCTTTTTCACAATATATTTTTTAAAGTTATATTTATTCATGTCACCGGTGATCTCATTTGCAGTGTTGAGTATTGAAAACACATGAAAGTTGTGATGATAGATACACAGTTTCGAAAATTATTATCGTTACTTGAAAGTTCAGGTTTTATCTTGGGTAACAAATGCCATCAATATCCCCCTTCCCTTGAAGGCAGCTCACTTGATTCATTTTTGAGAAAATGTCTGCCAAATCCCAAAATCTGAATAACTCATGGTTTGTCTGTCACTTCGTCTTTCATACAAAAAAGGAGTTCCATGAAAATAGTATTTCTTTTAACTAAGAACTCATATAAAAACAGAATTGATTGTTTGTGATAAGCATTGTACTCCAATATGAGCAGAAGTGCTTCATGCAATCTCCTTATGTCCTGACACAAAAGACTTAGAGATCTATGCTCAAGTGCTGAGATTTAATAAAATCAATGATCTTTCCTTTAGCAGAAGATTGAGTTGTGATGCCGGGGATTCTCACAGTGACCACCAGAGCCTCTCCATCCCACTGCCTTGATCTATGCTAAGGCAACTGCAGAATCACCACCTGTCATTTTCCTCCTTCAGGGCAAGCATCGATGCACTTGCTCCAGAATCAATGATGAGTACAAACTTTTCCAACATTTCTCTCTTAGAGTACCACTGCATTTTCATCGCATAAAAGACAATCTTTGATGGCTGCTTGGTGCTCATGACAGATAAAAATAAGCAAAATAGCAAGCCCAGGTGAACCTAGGGTGCATTCATTTATTTTTTTTTAATGCTTTTATTTTTTCTGAGTTATTAGTTTATTATAAAAGAGAGAGATGGAAATTATTTAAATAATGAGAGATTTCAGAACATCAGTGGACTGGGCAGCTTCGTGTGGATGCCATTTCAATAGCGATTTATAATACTTTCCAAGAATGTTTTTCTCTCTAAAGAAGAAAGAATCCTTGTCATCTAGAACTGCCTTGATGCCTCTACATTCTGGGACAGGAACTTTGCTCCAACTTTTACACTCACTGACTGAATCTCTCCATCCTTTCCGTTACAGCCCAATCCAACAGCTATGACTGTTGCTTGCACGACTTCTCCTTGAGATTTTTCTGGAGGCATAACGCCTCCTTCGGTTATAGTTTTGGTGGCACTCCTTTTGTCCAGTACTCATCAAAGAATGAAAGGAAACTTCTAAAAGCTGGTCCTGCCCTGACTCCTGGTTCCACAGCTCATCTTCATCCATCTTCAAGGCAAACATATGTTGCTGCATATGAGATGTTAACTCAGTCTTCATGTGGACAGCTAGGTCTTTTGATCAGTGGGATACTTCATCACGGGAAAGTGGAGGTTCTGTTATTTATTTCACTAGAGTTTCACCTGGGAGAAATCCAGCCATGCCGACCCTGCAGCGCTCTGACATTCTCTTGCCTACTGTGTATATCTCTTCTTAGTCAACACCACATCACGATTTCCCCTTCAGAAGTATTGTGTTTGTTTTTCCCTTCTAATTTGAAAAATGGCAAGAAAAGTGTTGTGACCTTTAATGAGCACATATTAGTGCACATATTGGTGCAAAAATATTGCAGTAACAACTTCACCAAAAATATTCAATGACTTATTTCAACTCAAAAAGATTGATCACAAAATGATATTAAAGTCGATCTTACACCTTATTAGTATTTGAGACGTTCTCTTGAATATGATACAAGAAATTAACACTAAATTAAAGGGAATATGCATTTTTTCTTATTTTATTCATAATTTAAACTTCCACCTAGATTTAAAATTTTATTTCTTAATTGACAAATAATTATACATTTTAATGGGGTATCTGAGGACGTTTCCATGTGTATACACAATGCAGAGTGATTAGAATGGAATAACCAGCATATCCATTTCCTCAAACACTTATCTATCATTTTTCTTGGAAATGTTTAATATCTTCCTTCTAGCTATTTGAAACTATATAATTTTTTTAAAGATAAGGCTGTTGTATAAATCATCTCTTCTTTAAGGACTGGGAGAATGCGGTAACAAGCTTGAGGAATGTGTGTAAACGCATGTGAAATGAGGTTTGATTTCAGTAGACCGCTTTGGAGAAAAAGCTGTGCAGGAGGCTGGCCACACTTTCCTTTCTCTCCAGGGCTCAGGGTTAGAGCTAGGAAAGGTGATGAACAGACATTGATCGAGATTCAACACTCATGTCATGTGAACGTAGTTAGCCTCTGGGCTCTCAGTTTCCAAAATATCCGGGCAGTTCTGATGGATTCTGCCCATCACTCGAGCCCTGTGCCTCCCTTCTCAAAGCAGCACACCAGGCCAAGCCCAGCTAATTCAGGGAAACTGCATAATACGTTATTGTTAACTATAATCATGCTACAGTGATATGGACCAGTAGAACTTATTTCTGCAAGCTAGCTATAATTTATTTATTTATTTTTTTATGAGATGAAGTCTCACTCTGACACCCAGGCTGGAGTGCAGCAGCGTGATCTCAGCTCATTGTAGCCTCTGCCTCCTGGGTTCAAGCAATTCTCCTGCCTCACTGTCCTGAGTAGCTGGGATTACAGGTGCCCACCACCATGACTGGCTAATTTTTGCATTTTCACTAAAGACAGGGTTTCACTATGTTTGCCAGGGTGGTCTCAAAGTCCTTTATCAAATGGCTTCTTCTCCCTCCCTGTCTCCTATACTTCCTGACCTCTAGATTTTTTTGAGCAGATTTCTCCTTTTCATGAGATGAACAACTATTTCAAAAGTCACTTTTAGTTTTCTCAGCGTTTTTATGTAGATAGTGCTGTTTTAGCTTGAGAGAGACAGTCTTTAGATCTTACTTTTGAAGTTCCCTCCATCTTTAAACAAAGAGGATCATATTTTAAATAATATTCCGAAATTTTAGGATAAAACTATTACTGAATGGTTAAATTGGAGATTTGGAAAAAATTAAACTACATCAATTTTTGAAAGGAAAGTATGATTTCAAAACTAGATAATAGTGTATCCCTTGTGTTCTTTCACAGGCTCAAGGAAAACTCTGTGTCTTCAAAACAATGTCTTATTGAATGATAATGAGGTTTCAACGTTTCACAGATAAATCTGAAGATTAATAGTAGAGAGTCAGGAGGAGCATTAAAATAAACAACTATTTTCTGAAAATGTACACAGTTTGTTCTAAATTTTCAGCCTTGGGACATTTTAAGAAACACAAGAATGCACAGGCACACATCCCATGAGTCTTCCCAGTAGTGACATCACCAGCCATCAGTAGCAAACTACCCTGTACACACCTGAGAGATTTCTCCGTGAAAAAGGTACCAGTATCTCAGTATTATTATGTAAAATGTTGTGATCTTATAGGTGCCTCGAATGATTGCCTGAGACCCCCAGTGATTTTCCGAGCACATTAGTAAAAGCGCTGTCCCAGAATTTACAGTTTAGAAGATATAGCTAAGTAAAAATTCTCCGTCTCGTTTACATGCTGTTTATCTCCTATTTAAATGGCATCCATACTGTTTTGTCACATTCGGTAACTCATTTGCCTCCCCCACTGTCCCTGCAATGTTGTAGGTATACCACGGAGGGCTCATAGTCCCTTTCTAGGCATGGAAACTGACACCCTGTAACTTGCCCAGGTTTACGAATTTCCTAAGATTCTGAGTCAGGGCAAATTCTATGACCTTTGGACATACCTTTTTCTGCAGAATGCTTATCACAGTCAGAATAGATGCCACACGTGTGCACATGATGTCAGAAGCTGAAAATCAGAAAAGAAATGTAACAGGGGGAGCCAATTAAAAAGAAAAGAAAGCGCAAATAAAAATGCAAGCAGAAAAGTTTGACATATCTTCTCTGTTAACATGAACAAGCCCATTGCTCCCTTTTCTAACCTCCCTCAGAGCTAAATGATCCTCTCTGGAGGTGAAGAGCATTCCAAGCTTGTCTTTCCTCGCCTTCAGACCCCCAATCACCCACTCCTGACAGGCATGTCTCTTTCTGCCATTTTTTTTCTATCAAATATGTGAAAAGAGCCTGCATAATTATCCCCATCTTAGTGTAAGTCTTTCTTGGGTCTTTTACAAGAAATGTCAGTTTACAAAGAATGAGATGCAGAGGAAAGATATTTTTAAGAACCTCCTTCCATATCTGTCACCTGTCACCTTTATTCTCAAAAATTAAGAAAATAAAACAAACGGGAGCAAGCATAGAATCGTAACCCAATGTAAACTTATTTCCTTTAACAAGTTTAGAAAACTATAATTGATGAGAAGAAATAGTATTTTAAAATAATAACTCTGTGGGTGATTTGACGTTCACTGTTTTCTGAAGTGAGCTTCCCACAAGATGAATGGTGACGTGCTTTTGAGGAACCGTCAGAGACTTTTGAACCAGAGCAACTCTATCTTGAATAGGGCCTCAGTAAAATAAGACTGAGACTTACTAGGCTGCATTCCCAGGCAGTGAAGGCATTCTAAGTCACGGGATGAGGCAGGAGGTCAGCACAAGATACAAGTCATAAAGACCTTGCTGATAAAACAGATTGCAGTAAAGAAGCCAGCCATATCCCACCAAAATCAAGTCAAAGCACTGTCCCAGAATTTACAATTTAGGGGGTATAGCTAAGTAAAAAATCCTCCCTTCAATTTCTATGGTGACAAAACTGACCTCTGGTGGTCCTCACTGCTCATTATACGCTAATGTCTGTTACAGACACTTCCACCAGCCCCGTGACAGTTTACAGATGCCATAGCACTCTCAGGAAGTTGTCCTATGTAGTCTAAAAGGGAGAGGAACCTTCAGTTCCAGGAATGCTCACACCTTTTCCAGAAAATTCAAGAATGATCCACCCCTTGATCAGCATATAATCAAGAGATAAGTATGCTCAGAGCAACAGCCTATGCCTCAGCTCTGCTTATGGAGCAGCCATCATTCTTTATGCCCTTGCTTTCCTAATATACCGGCTTTGACTTTACTCTATGGACTCCTCTCTCTTCTTTCTTGCATGAGATCCAAGAACGCTGTCTTGGGGTCTGGATCACAACCCCTTTCCAGTAACAGAACTATATAATAAATAGCAATTGCTAGTAAAGCTTACTAAATATTCCTAAAGGGACAAATAACAGAGGGCATGCAACTGTGATTATCTTCAATCTAACAATCCTTTAAGGACATTTTTTTCTGAAATTGAAAAATTACACTGAGCAAAATAAATCATCAGTAGGAATTACTGTCATGTTCCATCACCACATTCAGGATGTAAATTCCCTCAGTCTATTTTCTCCACCATGGTGTGAGTAACAGGATTGGAAAATTCTCTAATAAAATGAAAGGGATGTATAAAAACTTCCTTACTAATTGTCCCTTAATAATGTGGGCTCATTACCTTTTTTTTTTGTAGAAGAAATGATACACAGGGTAGACAGAGAAAAATGATAGATCTTGAATTAACTGGCAAAAAAAAAAAATCCTATAGGCAGTAACTAACATCTGGACCAGTAAATTACCAGGAAGAAATAAGTGGCTTTGTTGATGTGAAGAGATTTAAATGGGTTTAAACAGCTGCAAAGGAAACAGGAGAGCACTCAAAGAATTTAAATAGGAGTAAGGTAATTAAAGTCAAGTGTAGTAGAAGAAAATCTGCGAAAGGCAATGAGTGGTCATGTTCCTTGAAGGGTCTCTTCCTCAAACTGACTACACAGCAAAATTCAAATGAAATCCCTGAGTAAAGATATCACAAAGTGTAATAATAACAGAACTCTCTAGAACCACATGGAGAGGGAAAAGGAGGATTTCCAAGAAGAACTGGGCAAGGAGGTCTTGGGGAAAAAAAATAGGAGAATTTATACCAAGAAAGTACACCTTCCAATGACATAACCAAGAACCAAGAGATTTTTAGACCTGTTGGAAGCCAGTGTAGACCCACCGAGTCCCTGTGTTCAAGCCCAGGAACTGTAGGCATTGTTAAGCCATTTGGATTCAGAGACACTTACTCTTCCTTTATGTTTAATTGAAATAGAATTGGTTATTCCCTCAGTGAATATTTAGTGAGCTCTCTTTTCAGCCTCCCTATGTGCCAGGTGCAATGAGACCCAGAGAAATGAGGTCCTTCCCTCATGGAACTTAACAGCATAGAAAACAAAGCTTTCTTCCTCAAAGGTTGTTTACAAAAAGCAAATTTGCACATGTGAAACCTGTTACGAAAAAGCACACTGAGAGCAATAAAAAGTGCCAGCACGCAGCAATAAGACTGGTCATTAAAAACCTAAGAGACAAAGCTCAGAAACGTGCTTGCCTGAGAGCATTAAGTAAAGGAACAAACAGGGTTAGTGAGGCAGCTTCAGCGGCCTCCCGCATCTAATATTGGTACCTAAAAAACCGCCAGCACTCATATTGATGGTTTTCAGTCAGACACACACACACATACATACACATACAAACACACACACACACAGAGTCTCACACACACATACACACACAGCCACACACAGACACACACGTACAGAGTCAAACACACACAGATACATACACACACAGACACACAGACACAGTCAGGTGCACACACGTACAGAGTCAAACACACAGATACATACACACACAGACACACACAGTCAGGTGCACACACACAGACACACAGACACACACGTACAGAGTCAAACACACACAGATACATACACACACAGACACAGTCAGGTGCACACACACAGACACAGACACACACGTACAGAGTCAAACACACACAGATACATACACACACAGACACAGGCACACACACAATCAGATGCACACACACAGACACACACACAGTCTCACACACACACAGACACACACGTACAGAGTCAAACACACACAGATGCATACACACACAGACACACACGTACAGAGTCAAACACACAGATGCATATACACACAGACACACAGACACAGTCAGATGCACACACACAGACACACACATACACAAACGTACAGAGTCAAACACACACAGATACATACACACACAGACACACACACAGTCAGATGCACACACAGAGTCTCACACACACATACACACACAGTCACACACAGACACACACGTACAGTCAAACACACACAGACACACACACAGTCAGATGCACACAGACACAGACACACACATACAGAGTCAAACACACACAGATGCATACACACAGACACACACAGACACACACGTACAGAGTCACACACAGATGCATACACACATAGACACACAGTCAGATGCACACACACAGACACACACAGTCAGATGCACGCACACATACACACACAGACACACACATACAGAGTCAAACACACACAGATGCATACACACACACACAGTCAGATGCACACACACACAGACACACAGTCAGATGCACACACACACAGACACACACAGTCAGATGCACACACATACACACACAGCCACACACAGACACACACGTACAGAGTCAAACACACACAGATACATACACACACACACAGTCAGATGCACACACACACACAGCCACACACAGACACACACGTACAGAGTCAAACACACACAGATACATACACACACAGACACACAGACACACACACAGTCAGATGCACACACACAGACACACACACAGTCTCACAAACACAGACGCATGCATGCACTTGGACACACACAGTCACACAGACGCAGACATTCACACACAAACACAGAGACATGCACTGTCACACACATGCAGTCACATACAGACTCAGTCACACACATACACATACACATACACACACAGTCACATACCAACATACATACACACAGTGAACAGACACAGTGTCACACAGACACACAAACACAAGACACACACAGTCACACACATAATTACACACAGTCAGGCACACACAGACACCCATACACACAGTCACACAAGCACTCTGATACATTATCGTATATTTCTCATTTCCTGCTTAAAGGACAAGAAATCACAACACATATCCGAGATAGGGTCGTACTAAAGTTCTGTTGCTTAAAGAATGTATGTGTCAGAGACGTTTGAAGAAGTGCAACTCCCGTGTTGAACAGGAACTGGGTAAAATGAGGCTGAGACCTGCTGGGCTGCAATCCCCGGAGGTGAAGGCATTCTAAGTCACAGGATGAGATAGGAGGGCAGCACAAGACAAAGGTCACAAAGACCTTGCTGATAAAAGAATGCAGTAAAGAAGCCCACCAAAACCACGATGGCAAAAACAGTGAGCTCCGGTGGTCCTCACTGCTCACTATATGCTAATTAGAATTCATTAGCAAGCTATAAGACACTCCCTCCGGAGTGATGACAGTTTACACATGCAATGGCAACATTAAGAAGTTACACTGTGTGGTATAAAAAGGTGAGGAACCATGAGTTCCAGGAATTGCCTCCCCCTTCCCAGGGGAAACTTATGAGTAATCCACTCCTTGTTTAGCATGTGATCAAGAAATACCCATAAAAATTGGCAACCAGCTGCCCTCGGGGCCGCTCTGTCTATGAAGTAGCCATTCTTTCATTTCTTTACTTTTCCAATAAACTTGCTTTCATTTTCCTCTGAATTCTTTCTTGCACGAGATCCAAGACCCCTCTCTTGGGGTCTGGATCAGGACCCTTTCCGGTAACATGCGTCTTTGGTGTGTAATAGAACCACACGTTGTTAACAATGCCAGATGCATGAGTTTTCCAAGATTTAATCTGATATCTGTTTTGCTTTATTTGTTGCCAAGCATTACGCATAAAAGTTATTGAGGGGCAGGCTCTGTGGTTCACACCTATAGTCTCAGCACAGCGGCCCTTTGGGAGGCTGAGGTAGGAGGATCCCTCGAGCCCAGGAGTTCAAGACCAACCTACTCAATATAGCAAGACCCCATCTCCACCAAATTTTAAAAATATATATAGCTGGGCATGGTGGTGTGCGCCTGCAGTGCCAACTCTTCAGGAGGCTGAGGCAGGAGGATTCCTTAAGCCAGGGAGGTAGAGACTGAAGTAAGTCATGATTGCACTCCTGCCCTCCAACCGAGAAAGACCCTGTCTCAACAACAACAGCAAATTGTTCATTGCTCAACCCAGGATTTCTTTCTTCTCCATCTGATGCAGTCAGCGACTCAGGTGTATGAAGACATCGAGCAGGAGTCACCAGTTCAGTAGAGGCTCCTCAGTAAGTCAGAAATAAGACCCAGAGTGGGGGTTAGCAGAACTAACCCATGACCTCAAGTTCATTTGTAGGGCAGATTTTAGGAGACACAAATGCAAGGATATAAATCACCACACCAAGAAGGGTTAACCCAGTCATCAGTTCTTGACACCCAAGGTGGTTCCTGATGCTTCCAGAGCTGCCTGGGACCAGAGGGCATGCATTTGGAAGGGTGGCTCGAAGGGTCTCATGTCCTCTCAGAGCATACTTCTAAATGAAAAAATTGGTCACTGAAGGTCTCATTTACAGAAATAGATTTCCAATACAGGAGGCATTGGTAACTTTATTCAGAGTCTGTGCAGAGAAATGCCACCCAGAATTTGAAGCCGCTAAACATCTTTCTAAAACCAGAACTATTAACTTACTATTCAGGACCTTTAGAAGAAACTTTTCAGCCTGCTTGAGTTAAATACCAAAGTTGAAATTCAGAAAGGTGCTATTAAATTATGAACTGAATGCAGGTAAAGGGTAGAACAAGTTCCTCTTCACTCTACTGCAAATCGTAAAATACCGTCTAATTTTCCTTAATCATTTTGTACAGCTCCAAAAATCTAGAAGCATGAGCAAGGCTGACAACTCTCTCCATGAGATTCTAAGCATACACGTGGGTGGGGAGTGAATTTGTCAGAGACATTTGAACCCATGCAACTTCCGTCTTAAGTAGGGGCTGGGTAAAATGAGGCTGAGACCTACTGGGCTGCATTATCAGATAGTTAAGGGATTCTAAGTCACAGGATGAGACAGGAGGTCGGCACACAACACAAGCCGTAAACACCTTGCTGATAAAAAAACAGGTTGCAGTAAGGAAGCCAGCTAAAACCCACCAAAACCAAAAGGGGGACAAGAATGACCTCTGCTGGTCCTCACTGCTACACTCCCACCAGCGCCATGACAGTTTACAGATGCCATGGCAACATCAGGAAGTTACCCTATATGATCTAAATGGGGAGGCATCAATAATCCAACCCTTGTTTAGCATATCATTAAGAAATAACCATAAAAACGGGCATCCAGTAGCCCTCAGACCTCCTCTGCCTGTGGAGTGGCCATTCTTTTGTTCCTTTTCTTTCCTAATAAATTTGCTTTCATTTTTCTCTATGGACTCACCCTGAATTTTTTCCTGTGGGAGATCCAAGAACCCTCTCTGGGGGTCTGGATCAGGACCCCCTCCCTGTAACACATCAGCCCTCCGAAGCGTCAGGATCTGTGCCAGTGCCCAGGGACTGGAGTTCTCAGAGGCTGCCTCCTTTTGTCCCTACTTTCTGAGAATGGCTAGGCCAACTCCTGCAGGCAGGTGGAATTCCTCTCCTTGGTGATTACATCAGCTTTAATTCTTGCCATTAGAGAAGTCGAGAGTAATCATCTTAAAATTAAAGCTGTGAGATTCCCAATAAATTACGAAAGGTGACTCTTAGGATAGTAAAGCTTTAGGGGTAGGGCAGGGCAGATGGAGTGAAACAAAGTGTGATTAGGAATTTCAAATACAGAATACAAAATTAAAATAGCGGCTGGTTTATAATGTACACAACTGAATTAACTACAGATCACCGAACATATTTCCCTTCTGAGGACATTTCTCTCTTCTGCCTCTTTGTTCATGAAAGAAATACTAGCATTATATAAAGAAAGTGAAAAAGAAAGGGAAAGAGAAAGAGGGAGGAAGGGACGAAAGGAGGGAGGGAGAAAGAAGAAAAGATTTTCCCTACATAATTTTCAATTTTGCCAATAAAAAGCATATACTTCTTTAATCATTTAACATGACTCTTGCTAATTGCAACAAATTGTTATGTCTTATAAAGGATGCATCATTTTCTATGATACAAGGGACGGGTAACAGGACAAAAATAGTAACAAAGAGAAAAATGTGAAGAGAATCAAGATGTACAGTAGTTATTTTAATTTAAAAGTCAAATAATTCTTTCACTTATAGGGTTAACTAAATATTGGAAGCACTCTCTTATTCCTCTGCTGGGTTGATGGTATATAGAAAATGCAGACATTACTTATTTTTTACAGAATTATTACTCAGGGTGCAGTGCTGACATATGAAGACCTAGGGATTAGGTCTACTTGGCATAAAATCCATTCAAGAAATATGTTTTCATAAGAAAAAAATGTACATTATGAAAATGTTTTGACCTTTTGCTTCTGTTCCATAGGACTCCAGGGAGCAAAGTTATGTAGATGTCCTGGTTAAAACTGATTATTTTTTTTGAGGGCCAAGGTATTCAGAGTACAAGAAATCATGCATCTTAGCAGGTTGAGGCAGAAAACAAAGAATGTTAGCAGGTTTTTATGTTCTTGTTTTTTCCACCTTCATTTCCATAAAACTTGATTTACAAACAAACTATATCTACTAGGAAAAAAACAAAGAAAGAAAAGGAGTTGATTTGTCATCTTGACCCCTGGGTGCTGAATTTTTATCTGTTTTACTGGCAATAAGAAGACACTAAAAGCTGTGAAAACATCATAGTGGAATAATCAAGAAATTGACAATAATCATATGGGATGATATAAATTAAAAGCTGACATTTTGTAGCCCATTACAACGTGGTCTACATAACATTAAATTATTCAAATGAAATTGTAAAAAAGATCAGTGAATCAGCGTTTAGTAAAGATGTCAAATTATACCCCCTACTTTTTCCCCAACACCCCTAAAATACAAATATTGATTCTGTTTGTACCTCATAAACCCAAGAGACAAAGGGAAAAGCAGAGGATGTAATAAAAAACAAACAAGAAATGGAACAAACAAGAAATGGGAGTTGGCAGTGAGACTCCCAGCAAGTTAAACCCTGTACCAATGGGGAGGGAGGGGGCGTTAAACCACAATCACATTTATTCTGCAGAGTTTGGCTCCCTCCCCAGTTCCCCATATATGCACATGGATAGTGTGGAGGGAAAGTCGATTATCAAATTTGAACTCAATTGAACATGGACACAAACAGTCACCAAGTCCTGAAGCAGGTTGTGTGAGCCCCTTGAGTGTTCATCCAGCGTTGTTTTGGAGAAACTTCTATTTCAATCTGTTCCATTAAGTCAGTTATTGAGAAACAACCGACAATCGCAAAAACAAGTTGATCGTTCTGTGTTCCTTGAGTCAAGTCGCGAAGGGCCCTCGTGACTGGGCCTCGTGCAGAACAACTTGTTACAAAAAGAGCTGGGGTCTCAGACTGCGCCGAAGCTCCGTGAGACCTCTCCTCATCTGCACAGATGAGTGGCTGACTCTGGAGTCCAGGCTGTTGCTCCCAGTCTGGTGGTGAATTCTCCATAGGCTGGTGACTGTACATAAATATATATATATGACACGTGTGTATATGTGTACATATAAATATATATACATGTAGTTATACATACATAAATATATTTATATTTACATATACATGTGTATGAATATATTTATAAATATACATATTTAAAAATATATTTATATTCGTATATATTTATATATGTATATGAATATATATTTATACATATATAAAATGTATATTTATAAAATATGTATCTATAAATATACATTTTATATATGTATAAATATATATGTATCATATATAGTATCTGTATAGAAAATATATTAAATGTATAATTATAATATATAAAATAAAATATAGTAAAAGATATATATTATATATATATTTTTTTTTCCCTTCTCCCCTTCCCATTGCAGTTTGCTTATTATATCTGTACTGCCTTATACTTGGTATAAAAGCTGTTTACCCTTAAAGGTATTGTATATATGTCATTTCTTCTCCCCTCGCGAGTCTCCTGCTTAGAACAAATACCTGCCCTCACTGATGTTGGATTCTTCTCTGCAAACAGCGAAACAGAAAGTCTCCAGCACGGTTGGAAAGGAGCGTCCCATCCTGAGCAGATGCAAGGTGCAGTGAACACTGGAGCACTCAGCCTTCTCGTCAGCCGTGCTCCAGGGTGATGACGGCAGATGGAGACCCTCCTCACAGGACACCGGATGCTCCTTCTCCCAAGGATTTGACCAAGGCAAGCGGAATGCCTAAAGCAACTGGCATCAGGGCTTCAGGAATCAAACAGCCCAGCAGATCACCTATAGGGATCAGCCCCAGCAACCAGCCACAGGCTCTGCTGCACAGTTCCCGCTTTCTGATACAGACGAGCAACAAGGACACCACACAGGAGGACACCCTTCAATGTGACACCTAACAAAAATGATTTCTGTACATATCTAGAAAATTCAAATAATCTGAAAGGCTTATTTAAGAAAAGGTAACAAAAAGCTGAAGTTCAAAGCAGCCGCTCACCCATTACACATTTCCCCTAGGCCAGAGGCAACGGGTCTTCGCTGCTTTTCTATATTAAATATTAATCTCTACAGCTCAAAATAGTATCCAAACAAAAAATAAAACAAGCAAACACATGTTGAGAGACCGAGGCAGGAGGACAGCTTTGAGCTCAGGAGTTTGAGACCAGCCTGGGCAACATAGGGAGACCTCAACTCTACTAAAAATAATAACAATAAGATAATCAGCCGGGCATCGTGGCATGCACCTGTAGTTCCAGCTGCTTGGCAGGCCGAGGTGGGAGGATTGCTCGAGCTCAGGAGGTCAAGGCTGCAGTGAGTATGATGCTACCATGGCACTCCAGCCTGGGCAACAGCAGAGTGAGACTCTCCAAAATAAAACAAACAAAAAACCAAGAAACCAGAAAGAGTGAAGCACCCCTGAAGGAATAGGAAACTCTCAAAGAAGAAAAACTGTTCTTTGCTGCTCTAGCAAGGAATCAAACATAGAAAAATAAGGCTACTATTTTGAACTGTAGAGATTAATATTTTAAAAAGCAGTGAAGACCCGTTGCCTCTGGCCTAGGGGAAATGTGTAATTGGTGAGCGGCTGCTTTGTACTTCAGCATTTTGTTACCTTTTCTTAAATAAGCCTTTCCGATGATTTGAATTTTCTAGATATGCACAGGAATCATTTTGATTTTCAAAGAAACTGGCTCCTAACCACGCCTGTTTTTCTTTTCTGCATTTTTTTCTTGGCAATACAGATTCTTAGCATGCTCTTCACATATGTGTGCATACAAATGCACACACATAGAGGCATATTTGCACATAACACATACATGGGTGTGGAGACCCACACACGCAGCGTGACAGATGTTATTTCTAGGCGATAGCTACAAAGAATTTGAACACACCAATGATGTGGGAGCATGTCCAGATGTCTATGAAGTCATATCCATGTTCCCTATTCTCTGGAAATGCTGCACACGCTCTGCAGCCTGGCATCCAAGGACCTTAATGCTGTGGCTCTAACATGCATTTTAATTTCCAGCTTGATCTCTCTCCCCTTCCCTCTCTCCCCCCGCTTCCATTTCCCATCTCTCCGCTCTCTCTTCTTCTCTTCCTGTTTTCCGTCCCCTTTCTCTTTCTTCTCTGTCTTCCTCCTTCACTCTCTCCCTCTCTTATGCTCCTCTACTCTTTCTAGCCCTCTCTCCCTCTCTCTCTCCCCTTCCTCCCTTTCTCTCCTATCTCTTCCCAACTCTGTCTCTCTCTGCCTCTTCCTCCCACTCCTGCCCTTTCTCTTCTTTCTCCCCCCTTCCTCTCTCCCTTTTGCTCCCTGCTTTTCCTCCATTTTCTCTCCCTTTCTCTTCTCCTTCTCTATGTCTATGTCTCTCCCCATCTCTCTTTTTTCCCATTGCCCTCTCCCTCCCTCTCTATAGCTCTCTTTCCCTGTCTTTCTTTCTCTTTGAATTGCTGTGACAGATGCTATTCCAGTGACTACCTCTTTTTTTGTTTCTTGAGTCAGTCTTGCTCTGTGGCCCAGGCTGGAGTGCAGTGGTGTGACCTCTGCTCACTGCCACCTCTGCATCCTAGGTGCAAACAATTTTTCTATCTCAGCTTCCTGAGTAGCTGGGATTACAGGAGTGCGCCACCATGCCCAGCTAATTTTTGTATTTTTAGTAGAGACGGGGTTTCACCTTGTTGGTCAGGCTTGTCTCGAACTCCTGGCCTTGTGATCTGCCTGCCTCGGCCTCCCAAAGTGCTGGGATTATAGGTGTGACCCACCGTGCCCAGCTCCAGTGGCTATCTTTATTACAGGCAGAGACCAGGTCCCCCTTATTCTTAAGAAAATCACACGTTTGTTTTCTCAGCCTCTCTAGCAATCATAAGTAGCCACATTGACCTAATTTTTGGTGAATGAGATGTAAGATGTCTGCCAGAAGCTTCTGGGGGAAGAAAAAATACTCCCTGATAAAAAGATGCTTGTGTGAAATTTTTTATCTTCGAGCCCCTCCTTTGTGATATGTGAGATGTGCTGCTGTCTGGAGCTGCCTCTTGCAACCATGGAGAGAAAATCTGAAAATGCAGCCACGGACTGATAGAATTAGAATAAAAAGAAAGACCCTAACTGCTGAAGGACATAGCTGAGCAACTAGCAGTTCCGGTAAATCCGCTTCCTCTGATGTGCTCTCTTAAGCATCATTGGCATTGATGTTTAAGCCACTTCCCATTATGGATTCTGTCACTCCAAGCTCAGTGCAACCAAAAATGCCTTTCCCACAGGCTTCACCTCCCCTCCCTGGCCACTCCTAGTCATCCATCCAGACTCAGCTCATCCATTCCTTTCCGGGAAGCCTTCCTTGATGTCACAGAAAAATCGCTCCCTCTGCCATTTTCATAAATGACTTAGAATCATTTTTTTTTTTGAGATGGATTTTTGCTCTGTTGCCCAGACAGGAGTGCAGAGGTGTGACCTCATCTCACTGCAACCTCGACCTCCCACATTTAAGCGATTCTCCTACCTCAGCCTCCCAAGTAGCTGGGATTACAGACATGTGCCACCATGCTCAGCTAATTTTTGTACTTTAGTGGAGATGGGGTTTCACCATGTTGGCCAGGCTGGCCTTGAACTCCTGACCTCAGGTGATCTGCCTACCTCAGCCTCCTAAAGTGCTGGGATTATAGGTGTGAGCCAGCACACGCTGGCCAATAAATAATTTGGAATCTTTAACTGCAACACTTATAAGGTTGGTATTACAATTATTCATTTACTATCTACACAGGTAAAAGGCTCCATACAAGTCAACATGCATTAAGATTTTGATACCTCATCTCTCATCCTTTTTTATAATCTCACAGCCTCCTGAATATCTTTAGAGAAATCAGACCCCCACCCTAGTCTCAGGCCATGTGCTCTGGAGGGTAACAGGGTGACATCACGCCAGGCTTCATATGGACCCTGTGACTCAGGCCTAGCCAATTCAGTGCACAGAATCCCTTTGAGAGTTTCACTCATGTCTGGCCATAGAAATGTGTTCATTAGTGCACCTGTGATTGTGGACCCCAGAAAAGAGGATTGGTGGCTTGGGGAGAGTAATGTCCTGACATATAAATATTGGAGCACTGTCATGGACTCACACAATGTACACATATTTCCAAAGATATCCAGGTGCCTGTGTTTGGTGGGGGACATTGATTTGACAATCTCATGTCCTCAAGGTTAATGATGACAAAACCTGTCTGTCCAGGATGTGGCCCTGTCTGTTCTGAGGATGTGCTGAGTGGAATTTATCAAGATTCTGATTTCCCCAACCTAAGCACCCGAACATACCTTAAAACATAATTAATCATGTGACGTCTTTGCAAACACTGCCTCAGCCAACTACTTTTCCGGGACTTCACACCCAGCAACGTCTCACCATACCACTTGTATCAGCCTGAGGACAATTACACATCAATATCCAAGTGCCCAGCTGAAATGAAACTGTACACAATTCCTACTCTAGGGGCACAGGCCATCAGCTGAGGGCCTAAGGGATGTGGAGGCTGTTAGACCTGCCCAGGATCTGTTTGCAATTAGAGTGAAGCCCAGTGTGTCATGGTCCCCATGACCACTACCAGGTTCAGTAATTTAGAAGGAGAATTCACAGGACTCAGCAAAGAATCAACTCCTGATTATGATTTATTTTTTAAAGAGCAAAGCATAATTAGCAAATGGAAAATATGGATGAGACAAAGTCAGTAGGAAGCCGGGGACAAACCTGCAGAGTCCTCTTCCAGTGGAGCTGCATGGAAAACACTCAATTCCCCCTGGAGCATGTTTCAGCATGTCTGAAATGCTGTCTTTCAGGGAAGCTCAGCAGAGAATCAGCACCTGGAGTTTCCATTGAGGGCTGGTCACGTTGGCAGTCTCTTTCTGGCACATACCTAAATTCTAGACTTCCACCCAAAAAGCAGGAGGTCACCATAAACCACATTGTTTGCATAAATAATCTTGGTGCAGTGAGCCATTCTGTTCAGGGAATGGTGGGAACCCTCCTGAAATCCAAGTTCTGAGATGGTAGCAGAGTGCCAAGCTTGTAGATGGACTGTTTCAAGGACAGCAGGCTGGGCACAGTTGCGTTAACTCTCTCCTGCACACCCCGGATGTGCAGGACCTTTGGGGGGAACAACAACTTCCATCTGTGCTAGACTTAAGATTAGAGGAAGTGCAGCTGGCCCTGACCGCCTTCACAAAAGAAGCGTGTCTTGGATTTGACTCAACAGACAACTAAACTGAGGTGAGAAACATAAACCAGGCCAACTTGAAACTCAAACGAACCCTGGATGCTTGTTTTGTCACCAATAAATTCCCGCTCCTCTATCTAGAAATAATGTGACTTTCTTTTCACTTGCTAAGGAAAGACACCTAATTTTAATATTTTATGAAGTTAGAACGACATATTGTTTACCATAGCACCATGTGGTTCTTAGAAAATACAGTAAGATATTGAAAAAATGTTTGAAGACAGTAAAGAAGGAAGGCTGGAGTAAAATAATGGCCAGGGTAAGAGGGAGAATGAAATGTAGGTTTTGTTTGTTTTGTTTTGAGATGGAGTCTCACTCTGTCACCCAGGATGGAGTGTAGTGGTGCAATCTCAGCTCACTGCAACGTCCACCTGCTGGGTTCAAATGATTCTCCTGTCTCAGCCTCCTGAGTAGCTGGGACTTACATGTGCCACCAACGCCCAGCTGGTTTTTTATTTTTAGTAGAGATGGGGTTTCGCCATGTTGCCTAGGCTGGTCTCGAACTCCTGAGCTCAAGTGATCCATCCACCTTGGCCTCCCAAAGTGTTGGGATTACAGGCCTGAGCCATCAAGCCTGGCCAAATTTAGGTTTTAATTAAAGAGCCAGTCTGAGAAATCAGGAGACCCTAAATAAGAAGCCTGAACATTTCCAAAGAAATCTTGTTCTTCTGCCCCCAAGGATGCCACCCATGAAATAAAATACACTGTAGACTACACTGCTATCTCTGAAAGAAAAACACAACCTAAAAGACCATTAGTGTGAAAGGAAAGTAATTGGATTGCTGAATGATACAGAGAAGTGGGTTTTGATAAGGAAAATCGTTCTAAGTTGACACCCTAGGGAAATCATTTCTAAAAACAGTTAATAATGAGATAGATTTCACGCTTCAAGAGAACCCTTAATAGAGGTTTCATTGGATGAGAGACGGAGAATATTTATCACCTTAATACAAATGATCCCTTTGTTAGATACTAGCCCTGGATAGTTTTTTGTTGGTTTGTTTTTTCTATCTTGCCACACAAAATAAAAAGGAAAGACTTGTTATAGGCCTGTATTTTAGTGAAACATCTCTTAGAAAAATAATTTGAACAGTTGAGTAATTCCTTGCTTGTGAACAAGCCAGTGTTCAGAAATGCAGACATGGAAAAAAGATGAATAAACAATGAAATCCATATTTCCTAAACTTGACAAAAATGGACACCTTCTAAAATGTAAAACGATATTTTGATATACCAGTAATGTTTCTCAAGTTGCTCTGTGTGGAAAATCCTGAATTAGTAGTTATTCACTGTCAGTCTGTGGTGGATGTCACACAACCGGAAGAGAAAGAAGGTGGCACCAGTGAGAAAGTGTGGCCCCGTGGAGCAGATGGGAAATTTAGTATTTTAGAGACTGCCGATAACTCACCTTCAGTCATTTCGTAAGAGAGGAATATAAGCCCTGCAGTGCCATTTCTTTTTTCAGAATACTGGAAGTTCAGATTTTTTTAATTTCTGGATTTTGGAAATTTTGTAACTAATTTGAAATCTTTATTACACTGACAGACTAACGAGAATTCTACCGAGGTTGAGCCTGCTGCTGAGAGAAGGCTTTAGAACATCTTTAACAATATTGGGATTCCGAATAAAAATGTCAATTTGGACATAGAAACCATGTAACACTACTCAGTCACAGAGATCTGTATTCTCTCAATGGCTTAAATCAAGGTTCTGTTTCTCTTACATCATGGTTCAGTGAGTTTCTGCTCCACACAGTCATTCAGGAATCCAGGCTTTTTCCATAATGTGGCCATTTCATTTCTTGGGCTTCGTCCTCTGTAATCAACTGATGGAATAAAAAGGAGAAAGAATATGTAGTAGATTCAACTTTAGCATCTTAAAGGTAATACAATTTGATGGTAAGTTATTAAATAATTTCTACCTTGTCAATTACTGATGAGCTTAAATATTAAAAAAATATACTGGACATTTGCAGTTCATTCATCTTTTATCAGTTGCTTAATCAGTATACTTTGTAATTTGCATTTAATGTATCAAATGTGAAATTTATCTTCTTTTGTTTGCTTTGGTTTGTTTTTGTTTTTGTTTTTTGAGACAGAGTTTTGCTCTTGTTGCCCATGCTGGAGTGCAATGTCATGATCTTGGCTCACTACAGCCTCCACCTCTGGGGTTCAAGCAATTCTCCTATCTCAGCTTCCTGAGTAGCTGGGATTACAGGCATGTGCCACCATGCCTGGCTAATTTTGTATTTTTAGTAGAGACAGGGTTTCTCCATGTTGGTCAGGCTGGTCTTGAACTCCCAACTTCAGGTGATCCGCCTGCCTCAGCCTCCCAAAGTGCAGGGATTACAGGTATGAGCCACCGAGCCCAACCTATTTTTTTTTTTAATGTAAAATCTACCAGCCTGATTGCCTTCAAATTCTCACAAACAACCTCATGAATCGAACTTCTATAGATGATGAAAGAGAAACTCAGAGCTGTCATACCTAAGATGATGCCACGGAATGGGAAAGAGTGGGGACTTGAAACTAGGACCGTAAGTCCCATGGTATTTTCTGTGTCCTCTTTTCCTCTCTCCCTCTGCAACATCCATGAGAGAAACTAGGTCAGCTGGTAGAAAAGAGAGAGGGAAAGATGTAAAAACAAACCCTCCTTCTGCCCCTGAAATGTGGGAGCTGGGAGAGTGTGTGAGAAGCTAGCGTGGTGTGTGGAGCCTGCCTCTGATCAGGAATCACATGGGTTTCATTCTTTGTTCTCGCTCTGGAACTGGCACCTCACACTTACAACCCCTCTGAGCCTCAGTTTCCTCATATTCGATACAGAGGTGATGGCAGCTTCCCAGCTCTACCAGGATGTTATCAAATGAGGGAGGTCAATGTAAAAACGCTGATAGTACCAAATACGGTGTTATGTTAACAGTTATAAGGACTGACAGTTGAGGGACAAAAGGTCTACTCTTACTGCTTTAGCAAATGATTGACATGAAGTTTGACAATTTATGTGAAAACGTTTTGTAAAGTATATACAGTTTGAAACAAGTTAATAAATTATGTTTAAATGACTACTTGAACTGAATGATCATTCTAAGTGTCCAATTTGTTGTTTCAAGTGAATTTGCAAAGTATAGGGATACTTAAAAAATAACAGATTCAGCTTTACAGGCGAAATGCCTCCAAATAGTTGAAGAGTATGTGATTTTTTCTGTTATACAGAATGATCATGAAAATAGTCTCACTCCAACGAAACAGGACTCCGTCAGTTCCTAAGTCAGTGGTCCTCAGTGAGGAGCAGCTTTTCTCCCAGGAGAACTGGGGGTTGTCTGGAGTCATTCTGGCTGTCATAACCGGGAAGAGAGTACTTCTTACATCTAGTGGGTGTCGGGAAGGGATAACTGTAAACGTCTAACGACGCACAGGACAACCACCCACGAGAAGGAATTGTGCCACCCAAAATGTCAATAGTGTTGAAATCGAAAACTGTTTTATGCCAAAAGGCAGGACCCACGACCTGTGCACTTTGAAAGCTGATATATATTTTTTTAACTTTGCTACTTTTATTTTTGCTCTGAGTCATGATCACTTTTTTTTGTTTTTTGTTTTTTTTTACTTTCAATTCTGGGATACATGTGCAGAACATGCAGGTTTGTTACATAGGTATACACGTGCAATGCTGGTTTCCTGCACCTGTCAACCTGTCATCTAGGCTTTAAGCCCTGCATGCATTACATATTTGTCCTAATGCTCTCCCATCTCTTACCCTCCACCCCCACAAGCCCCACTGTGTGATGTTCGCCTCCCTGTGTCCATGTATTCTCATTGTTCAACACCACTTATACTGTGAACATGCAAACACGCTCCCTTAACACCAGAAGGTACCCTTCTAAGAGGAAAATGTGGTTCCTGTCACCTGGAACTGCTGTTACCCAGGGTTCTCCTTGCCCCATTCCCCAGTGGCTGAGATTATCGAGACTCTGATTATTTCAAAGAACAAGAGCAATTCAGTCACTATCAGGTCATTCATGGGGCTCTATAAAGTAGCCCACTGAAAGTGACCAAAAGTGAAATGCACAAATCTGAATGCCACTGATTCAGTTTCAGAAAGGAAAATGATGCATCTGTACATCCAAAACACAGTCTCTGCTTGGGAAACCCATTTGGTCTTTAAGGCTCAGGAATCCACAATTTGATCAATTTCCATCATGATAGTATTGATTTTTTTTCACGAAAGGAGTAAATGCTCATGCCTGTATCAGATAATAAAACCTGACCAAAAGGAAATAGCCTAGAAGTTGTTTGTCTTTAAAAAGGTCTAGTGAACCATAAGCATTCAAAAAATGTTGGCTGCATTAATGAGTGAAAACTTCCCTGTATCTATTCTCAAATATGTCAAATCTTTCAACTTATTAAAAAGAATTCAGATATCATGGTTTAGAGATAGAATCCTATAATTTGTAAGCGATAGCAATAGTATATTGCGTGGCTTAAACAGAACTCTCCTGCTTGTCAAGGGAAGCCAGACTGAAACCTCATAATTCAACATTGTGTTTTGTCATCTTTTTGTTTTTCTTTCCAAAACAAAGGGCTATTACATTCTGGATCTTTAATTTCTGAAAACAATAATTTTAGCAGGAAAGGGCACATTAAGAAATATTAGGGAGCTCATGTATTGTCAAAGCAAGGCTAGCAGAGTTTTGCTTGAGTTTCCAGAAACAACTCCAAGAGACACTCCAAACAGCCAGTGTAGTAAAGAGAAATTAAAAGTGGGAAACCATAGCAGCCATGGGATAGAAAGAGACAGGGAGGTGAGGGACTGTGCAATGGAAAGGGCCATGAATGTGAGAGACCATGGATGGGAGGAGCCAGGGAAGAGAGGGACTGTGTATGAAATGGGAGGAGCCATGGATGGGAGGAGCCTTGATGTAAGAGGAACCATAGTGGCTCTAACAGTTGAGAAGATGCCACCACCACTACTGATCCAGGAATCATGCTACCACATTTGTGACCATCTTTCACAATATTGATGCCCTGTGTCACACTTATTTCCTAATGAAGCTTCCATGTCGAAATCTCAAATAGGAGTCTCTAATTGGTGGAGCCCAAGTCACATGCCTACCCAGCTGTGACAATGAGGTTAAAAAATACAGTTTTGAGTGTTTGTACTTTATGTTTGGAAACAAACTTTATGTACGTTCGCAAAGAGGCTGTCAAAATGTAATGAGTGTGTGTTAGGGTTTGCTATGTGTCTGCAATATCTGATTCCTTTTCTTCCTGGACATACAGGTAAATTTCCTGGCCTCTACGTCAGCCAGCAGAGTATGCGATTTATGATTTGGTTCCCACTAATGAATTATCTGGCACATTCCCATGTGGCAGTTCCAGGTGTGTTACTAATATCCTCCCATGGAATCTTTCTAATACTCTCTTTCTTCATCCATTGGCCCAAGGTGGAAGGAAGCCAGACAGTGCCTTTGAGATCTTAGGGTCTTCCACAGTCACTGGATGGGAGAACCCTGGATCACTAAGTGACTGTGTGGAGCAGAGCCTCTTATATTCCAGCAGCCAGTTAGACTCTAAAGACACATTAGTGGGCTGACTAGTATTATTACGAGTTTATCTGTTATCATTGCTAGATTTGCTTTAATTGACAAGGGGTACAATGATTCAAAATAGTAATACCCAAATGCCCACTGATGATAGACTGGATTGGGAAAATGTGGCACATATACACCATGGAATATTATGCAGCAATCAGAAATGATGAGTTCGTGTCGTTTGTAGGGACATGGATGAATCTGGAGAACATCATTCTCAGCAAACTGATACAAGAACAGAAAATGAAACACCGCATATTCTCACTCATAGGTGGGTGATGAAAAATGAGAACACATGGACACAGAGAGGGGAGTACTAAACACTGGGGTCTATTAGGGGGAAAAGGGGAGGGCCAGTGGGAGGGGGAGGTGGGGAGGGATAGCCTGGGGAGAAACGCCAAATGTGGGTGAAGGGGTGAAAGCAAACAGAACACACTGCCATGTGTGTACCTATGCAACTGTATTGCATGCTCTGCATATGTACCCCAAAACCTAACATGCAATAAAAAAATAAGAAAAAAATAATAGTAATACCAAAAGCTGTAACCTCCAAAGAAGTAGGATAAATTCTGACATCATTTAAAGGGCAATCTCAAGTTGAATTATTAAGGCTTCATGAAGTCTGTGGGGGTTTATTTTCCGCCAACATACCCTGTAGCATTTATGATAATGTTATTACTGCAGTAGTGAGAATCATCAGAAACATGGGTTAGGAGATCTAATAGCACAAAACGTTAACCATTTTGAATAATCAGTCTGCTTGTGAAAGCTTTATAAGACTTCCATCAAGAAAACGCAGCTAACTCCTTATACGTGCTCTGATATGGATAATATTGTTTGCATATTTAATATCTTATGATTGAAAAATTACTTCTTTATGGACCATTTACTTTACTGTATTATACTAAGAAGATGCAAAACAAATGTCTAAGATATAATTTACTCTAATATGTTACTTAATGCAAGTATGCGTGAGCCGTAAATGGTTTTCTAATAAATTCAGTGGGTGTGAACTCAAAAATGTTTCTGCCACAAGGTCCAGAAAATACTCCTAGAATATTTGGATAAATGACCTTTTCCTGTGATTGACATTTCTAGTTCAATTGTCCTATTGTTCTCTAGATAGTAATCGCTCACCACTGTTTTTGCACTGAGTAAATGTCACAAGAGGTTGCAGAAAGTATTAAATGTCACCCAGGCAGATGATAATGATGTTTTTTTCTAAAATGGGAGTCACTACAGCAAAGAGAAAAAAGAAAAGAAAGAAAAACTAACGCTGCTCAGCCCTTAATTGTGATTCCCTGATCCTTTCGTATTTGTTGTAAGAATGGTGAAAGGTGGCATTTTGCGATTATTTTAATTGATATCATAATTAACATGTTTCCCCAGTAAAGAGCCAAGTTGGACATAGACGGCTTGGATGTGATTTGAGGCTTCAACTCTTGCTTATTTTGTAAACGTCGTCTGTAAGTAAATGAATCATGAACCTGACCCACATGCCTGGAAATGCAACTTAGATCTCATCTCTCCACGGAAGTTCTGGGAAAAATGTTGTGCCCATTTTAACACAGGGCGTGAGGGCTAAACGTCATCCCTGACTTACTGTCTCTCCAGGGAGCCCTTATTCAGGGTGCTGAATGATGGCACGTGGCGGCCCTGCTCATGGGTGTCCCCAAAGAGAACACTTAATATTCTTCCCAAAGTCGTTATTCTCTGCAAGTGATTTCTCCCTGACTGACCAGGAAAGAGAAATGCATATCTTAATTTTCTGATTCCAAGTATAGCAAGGTTACAAGATACTTGTTATTATTATAGTTTCACACTCACATAATTCTTCTGTGTTCTAGTAAATCATTTTAGAACATGGCATCTAATGAAGCTAGTAAAAGTCCCCATTTACCGGCCACTCCATTTTATCTTCCCCCGCTTGTTAATGCCAATTTTGACTTTAAATCAGTCAGGTGAGACGAGCAAGCAAAGTCTACTTAGATAAAACTATCCAATAGATACTATTTTATGACTATACTTAAGGGCAGGAATATAAATCCAGCGCTAACAGATGCAGTGCCTGTAAGTGGTCTGAGTCTCTGCTCCTTTGTTCTGAATTACTGGGAGTTTTATAGTTCTTAATATTCTTTCTTCACTGAAAATAGAATCAATGTCCTTTCACCAGTAGGTGATAAACACATAGGTTTCTGAGGATGGCACAGTGCAAAATTCTAATGCCTTAGAATGAATGCCTTTGGATGACAGTCACAGAAGGGGTGGAGCAGCTCACTGTGTAAAATTCCTTTCGCTGAATCTGGTGGTTAGCCTAGTGGCAGTGTCTTGGAACATAACCATCCATTTGGGCATCATGTTCTTTCTGAACTGTGTGAAAGTCTCAAAGCATGGTCTCTATTGCTTTAGGGAACAGGATGACCCTCTCAAGTTTCTTTGTGGCATAAAATATCCAATGTCACCTCCATCACACGCATATCCCCGAAGAGAAAAGCATCGGGGCAGACAGCACAGAGGCCATCAGGTGTGAATGGGTAGTGCTGACACCTAGTACCACGTTTGGAGCTGAACCAACATAACTCCATTCTCGTCTAATTTCCATGAGTAGTTAAGGTGATAACCCAAGTCACTCAGTGCATAGCATTGCTCTGAGCACAGAGACAAATTCAAAGGTGCAAATAACCTAAACTAAGTCCATCAGTGAAATCAAAACTTTCCTGTGCCAGGAGAGGAGAGGGAACGTCAAGAGGGCATGTTTGAAGGAGGGCTGGAATTGCAGCAGACATGAGGATCAAGATGGCATAAGGAAGACAGAGCTCAGAGAATCAGCATTACATTGAACCAGACTCCTGATCACGCATCATTTCGTCAATCCTCATTTTCTCTCATCTGAAAAACAGGTAGAATAATTGTGTTAGCCAAAATAGGATAATTGGTTCAATACATAACCACAAAACTCTGGCTTAATGCGAAGGAGGTTTGTTTTTCAGCCACAGTCTAACATGAGTCAATGACGGGGCTCTTGTCCATGCGGTCACTTAGGGGCTCAGGATTCTCTCACATCAGGACCTCTTCTTCTCCTATGCGCAGCTCAGGGTCCTACACTGGATGGCTGTGGCCATCCAATGAAGGAAGTAAGGGAGAGAATAGGAAGAAATGAGCAGGAGGTTTTGTAAACCCAAAATAGCGGTGACACCACCACTTTTACCCACTTCCCATTGACCAGAAATGAGTTTTATCAGTAGGAAATGTTGTTGAGGTAATGATCCAAGAAGAAGAGAAAAGTAGTTCGGTGACCTTGATGTCTCTCTGTGCTACAATAATATCCTCTCTCCCATGGGGTGGAGGAGAAGATCGAAGTGGAGAATGCACGGCAGGAGTCCTTAGCCACCGCACTGCTGACATTAGGGGCCAGATAACCCTTTGTCGGGGAGAGCTGCGCTGTGCACTGAGGCATGTTAACAGCATCTCTGGGCTCTACCCAATGGATGCCAGTACATCTCTCCCGTGGTGCCAACCAAAATTGTCTCCAGGTGATGCCAAACTGCCTCTTAAGGTACAAATGCACCTTTATTGAGAACCACTGACATATGGGCTAAGAAATATGTTTATTTATTATTTATTGTGTTATTTGTATTAACTATGAGAATTACATTTGAATGTTTTTGTAGGACTACTTGCCACAAAAATGATGCTTATCAATATTAGCTATTACAATGGCATTCTTGCTGCTGACACCACCATAGTGGATTCTACACCACACCATTCATTTAGAAACCTCTATTTAAGCCACTTATTGAAGAGTCAGGAAGATATGAGTAACATGTATATATCTATATACTGACTTACTTATTTTGTAAATTTGATAGTTTATTCACTTGGTATTGATTCAAAGTTGTTTGATTTTTTTTTCTAGAGAGATTATTTAACACAGAAAATAAAATATTTCATTGCAATAAAGATTATTCCTTTACAGGATATCTGCTGTAATATCCAGAGTCCAGAGCTGTAATATTCCATTTTCCCCAAATCTCTAAATTATTCCTGTAGGGTTAATGTATAGACAGATAATAGACAAATATCAGATAGTGATATAAAAGACAATAGATACTTATTTTTAAGGCTAACAGATTCAAGACATCAAAATAGAGAGGGTTTATTTCAAATTCTGCAGAATATACACATTTTTATTTATTTTTGGCAACTCCCCTGTCTTCAACACTAGCTGATATTAGAATATAATCTGTGGAATTGTTTAAGCCAAACGTGGCCCTCGAAGCCACGGATCATTATTCTATCAGTTGAATTGGGAAAACGCAGATGATTCCAGCCAGGCTTTAAAGACTCCAGGTATACACAAACAGAAGCCAAATCAATCCAAGCTGGTCCGACGTACCCCGAAACCACCAGAAAACCTCCCCTGCTCCAGCATACTCTAGGGGAAAAACTCATCCTCAGAGGAGACTCGCCAATCAAGAGCTGTCTTAAAACTCAAAGCTCCTTTGATTCTATAAAAACTCTTTTAAAACCCCTGAGAGTCTTTCAGAATGAAAGCGTTTTAAGTCCCTTATTGGTAAGATCTAGAATAAACGACCTTGGATGACCTTTACAGGTGGTCCTCATTCTTTGGGTGGATCATCACAAAAGCCAAAGAAAGGTGGGGTGGGGGTGGGGAGGCAGAGTAAGTAGAAAAGTTTCTTCAGATTCCAAAGGAGACAAAAAGAAAGGCCTAAATATGCAGGGTTTTTTTTTTTTTTTCTAAGAATTTCAACTCATCGGCTTCAGCCCTAAAGCTTCAATATAACAAATGGTGTTTATTAGGTAAAGATGCCTCATGTATCTCTCCTGATAAAAGTAGCGACTCTTTCATTGCATTTCATCTAGCTGAGTTGCCTAGAGATTAAACGCCTTTTAATAATATCTGCTGAACTTTTTCTATATCCCTGTGGAGCCTTGGCCACAAAATCCATTTAGAGTCATTATTTGCTGCCAGACTAGAAAGAGGTTTCCCTGAGAACAAGAAATTCTACCGGTGGACCAGAGCCTGGCAGAACCGCAGGACTGCAGCTTCTGGCCCTTAGAGTTTCTTGCCCGCCCTTTCTGACAGCCTACCCTACAGATTTCAGGTTTGCTTAGCCATCCCCTAGCATGGGAACCAATTCCTTGGAATCTTTCTCTCTCTCTCCTTTTCCCTGCCCCATGTCTTACTGCTTCTGTTTCTCTGGAAAATCTTGACTACCTACTAATAGGTCTGTTAGTTAGAATCTGATCCAATTCTCATTCTGCTAAAATCTTCCTTGAAATTTTTTAAGTCGCCAATTCCTGCTTAGACATGTATATGGGGAAATAAAGGGTAGGTGCCTGCTGGGCGAGGTGTCAGAGTCCCAGCAACAAAAAGTGATTGACTTATAGGTAGTAAGAGGAATTTATCAACAACAGTATAGGTTTGAAAAAATGAAAACCTTTTTAAAACGTTTATTTTAGGTTCAGGAGTACAATGCAGGT
This sequence comes from Callithrix jacchus, assembly GCF_049354715.1. Lineage (NCBI taxonomy): Eukaryota > Metazoa > Chordata > Mammalia > Primates > Cebidae > Callithrix > Callithrix jacchus. Next base: position 130,083,614 of record NC_133510.1, on the reverse strand, counting down.
TTGTTATATAGGTTTCTTAGTTTCCTAAGAATAACGGCCTCCAGCTCCATCGATGTCCCCGCAAAGGACATGATATCTTTCTTTTTTATGGCTACATAACATTCCATGATGGTGATTCCTGAAAGACCTGAAGACAGAAATACCACTGGACCCAGCAATCCCATTACTGAGTATACACCCAAAGGAATATAAATACCTCAGTTACAAAGACACACACAGGCATATGTTCATTGCGGCACTACTCACAACAGCAAAGACAGGGAATCCACCTGAATGCTCATCAATGATAGACTGGGGGAAAAGAAAAGTTTTATTAGAAAAAAAGAATGCTGCAGAGGAGTTCAACGGGAGTCTCAGCAAGAGAGCACGGAGCACACCACAGTGGATGTTCCTTAGGGGTATTTCAGGGTAGTTTGGACCATATTTGCCATGTAGATCATGATAGATGATTACATTTTTAGTCATTCTGGTGCCTTGATGCCATCAAGGGTTGCAAACTGAGTTTTGATGTTTATGCATTCTGGAAATGCATAGAAATTCTAGTTACTTAGACATTTTTGGGAAAGAAGTCTGGAACCAGATGCCTGCTTTAGATCATACGGAAGTCTAATTACTTCTGAATTTCTCAGGTAAGGAGTTTTGCCTCTGGAAGTCCTGCTTGATGGGTGCCAGGGGATTTTTGCTCTCCTCAGTGTCCACTCCTGATCAAAGCTCTCACTCTAAAACAAATTAACTACCTAACAAAAATCCCGAAAACTGTGCAGCTAGAACTTTTCTAAAGTTCCCAAGTTTGTAAAATTCTTCAATCAAAATTACATATCTAGGGCCAGGCGCGGTGGCCCACACCTGTTATCCCAGCACTTTGGGAGGCCGAAGTGGGTGGATCATGAGGTCAAGAGATTGAGACCATTCTGGTCAACATGGTGAAACCCCGTCTCTGCTAAAAATACAAAAAATTAGCTGGGCATGGTGGCACGTGCCTGTAATCCCAGCTACTCGGGAGGCTGAGGCAGGAGAATTGCCTGAACCCAGGAGGCGGAGGTTGTGGTAAGCCGAGATCGCGCCATTGCACTCCAGCCTGGGTAACAAGAGCGAAACTCCGTCTCAAAAAAAAAAAAAAAAAAAAAAAAAAAAAAAAAAATCACATATCTAATGCATTGCTGTAAAAAGGTAATTTATATATGTGAATTATTGTAGGGTAATGTATATGTAATAAAATTATAAATTCTTCCTTCTCAAGCAATGTATTTCACTGATTAGATGATGATGTGTTTTTTCTTCATGAAAGAATAACCTACTATTGGAAATATGAAAACTGATTTTAAAGGTTCCCACCGTCTTTCATAATTCATCAATGTATATAACAAGGTGAAATTTATGTTACCTAACTGGGTTTGTTATTGGCAATTTGGCAGTTAATTATTATAAAATTGTGTTTGTAACCGATAGTGACTGTAATTGGATGTCAAGTTTAATTGTGGCTTGAAATCTAAATGGCATGTCCTGGTAGACACCATGTTCTAGACAAGGTGCCTCCATGTCAGCCAACTACCTTTTCATATGGGCTGTGTCTTTTGTTCACCAGATTGGGAAAACATATGCTGTGTGGTTGATAACATCAACATGTAATCAACACAAAATAAAGCAGCTCCCAACAGAAAGGGGCAACCTGGCCAGACCATAAGATTCCAACGTGGACATGAAACGTCATTTGTTGCCTGCCATGAAAAGTAACTGGATCTACAGAAAGAGAGGGAAAAGCAGAGCGGGCACAGAAAAACAAATCTCGGAAAAATAAAGCCTGAGAGCTTTTTGGTCCCCTGTGATGGAGGCCCCATTTCAGCTTCTCTTTTGTATTTCATAACATCTTGCTTCTCATAATAAATTGTCCTTTTAAGCTCTGCTGACTTGAGAAGGTCTCTTTTACATACAGCTGTAGAATGCTGACCTAAATAAGTATCTGGTGGGTACTAGACTCGCATAATGGCAAAAACCAGATGAACCTGGTCAATTACAATGAAACCTCAGAAGTCTTAAATGTGTCCTACAGCAGTATAGTGTGTTATCCCTGAAAATTGGAAAGTTTGTATATATTTCTCCCGTGGGTTCTCATTTTAACACACTTGTCATTTATAAAATGCTGGACATAGACATTTTTTAGATTACCTAGTTCTGTAAATCACACTATTCAGAATAGCTCTTGCTTTGGGGGTGTCTGACCCATTTTGAAGAGGAAGATGACCTTGCATCTAATCAGCCTTTCGTTTGATGGGTGGTCCCCACTGTCTGACTCCAGATAAGGGTGAAGTTTTGTATCCCTTTGGAGATGTCAAATGAGACCACAAATCTTCTTCCTGCTTTCTGCCAGCTCAGGCAAAGGGAGGAGAGATAGACTTGACCCACTAAATTCCTGCCCTGACATTGGCATCTAGAAGCAGGGACGTGAGAACAGAGCCATCAGGGATGTGAGTCCTCAGCTACGTGGTCTACCCAGCCTCCCGCAATTCCAGCTGGCTTCCTCTTCGCTGTTAGGGGATTTGGGAACTATCCATTAATTTTCAATACATTCGTTTTCTGTTTAAGTTACATTAACCCTGTTACTGTTATTTGTAGCCAAGTTCCCTGGCTGACGCCATGACAGAGGGTCGTTCGGCTCCCCAGTGTCCTGCCAGAGACAGAAATCATGTTCCTGGGTAATCCAGTTCACTTTTGCGTAACTCTTGTTGTGAAGTCTTTTCTCTCTTGCTTTAACCCATCGTTTATAGTTTTGACTTTTGCAAACACAAATCTATGCCTTCATTCTTTGGTTACAAATAGCATAGGTTTCGTGGAGATTACATAAATTAGGATATACATATGCATGAATGAGAAAAGTAAAAAGAGAAAGGGAGAAATGACAGAGGAGGGATAAAGAGAGGTAATCTAAATGGTTCAAATGTACCATCCACTCTGTGAGCAAATGCCCCAAAATGAACACGAAATGCATGTGTTGACCCTGCTGTCTCATCTGTCTTGGTCCCGTGCTGTCTCTGCCTCTGAGCATCACACCCTCTTGAACAGGATCCTCAGATTTTCTTTTTTTTGAGACCCAGTTTCGCTCTTGTTACCCAGACTGGAGTGCAATGGCGCGATCTTGGCTCACCACAACCTCCGCCTCCTGGGTTCAGGCAATTCTCCTGCCTCAGCCTCCTGAGTAGCTGGGATTACAGGCATGCGCTACCGTGCCCAGCTAATTTTTTGTATTTTTAGTAGAGACAGGGTTTCACCATGTTGACCAGGATGGTCTGGATCTCTTGACCTCATGATCCACCCGCCTCGGCCTCCCAAAGTGCTGGGATTACAGGCTTGAGCCACCGCACCCCGCTGGATTTTCATACTACATGGCCCTGAAGTGCCAGACACCCTCTGCCTTCGGAGATCAGCTGAAGATACAGCCATTCAGCCCCAACACTGGAGAGAAATTGGCTGCACTGGATATGCCCAGAGATTCCCTTGTCCTGCACTTTTAAGGATCTTTAGAGATGCCCAAGGGTAATTCTGATTGCTTTTGCCACCAAGGCTGAAGCAGTATTTTTCTCTATATAGCCACATGACTGACTTACTCCATGTCTCTCTCAAGTTTTGGTCCAGTGGCAGCTTATCCAAAAGGGTCCGTGGACTACTACATTGAAACAATAATCCCTATTCCTGACCACTGACTTCAAATGTACATTCCATGGATACCTTTCTCAGTATCATGTTTTCCTGTCTGCTCTGCCATATTCATTTACTTGTGATTTAAGAAACGTTTTCCCCTGTACAAAAATATAAGCTCCTTGAGGACAGAACACACCTCATGCTGTTTATTTTATAACCTCTGTACCTAGAGTGATGGCTGTCACAGGTAACTCTAACCGAGCCTGTGCCTCGTATCTGTTACATAAACTCAACTCACATGCAGCCTCTTGTTCTCTCTCTTGCTTTCAGAAAAGGCTCCCATACAATATTTATTTCTTCCTGTGAATTGTGTGACCTTTCCCACTTGATTAATTGATGAAAACCTTTAACACGGACTGAACAAATTGCAGCTTCCATGAGAAGGGAGAGCTGTGTATATATGAGTGGGGAGGGTGTCCGCTACAAAGTGGTTCTTGGGAAGCTACAATGTTCCACTTCATTGCAGTGACACCAGAGATGTCAGACTGACTTCACAGTCAGAGCTGCGTCTTAGAGAACCTAAAAGAAGCTGGGCACAAACGTCTAGATTGTCTCTGGAGGGTTGTGTTGATATAAACATATCCGTTGGCTTAAATCCCGACTCTTTTACTGGCTATGTGATAATGAACAATTTTATCATAGCTCTGTGCCTCTGTTTCTATATCTCTAAAATAGGAATTAGGGAAGTTTCTATAATACCTCAGGGGGCTAATGTGAGAATTATATTCATTCATGTATTCACAGACATCCATTTAGAAATGCTTGTGTTGCAAACGTTGCTTTACTTATCAGAGATATCGTGGAGAATAAAACAGGAAAAGTGCATAAATACATCAATAACAAAGGTATTTCAGGTAGTGAGAGGTGCTGTGTAGAAGGCAAATAGGACCAGTTTAGATTGATGTGTGTTTGTTAACTGTGGCCGTGGTCGTGCTGCTACCAACCACAGCACCTCTGAGGCAAAGCACTCATCAACTGTGGCTCACGCATTTGTGGATGAGCCGGGGAATGGCTGATCCACGCTGGGCCTGGCTGGGGTGCCTTGTCTTCAAACAGCCGTGCTTTCGTGTGGCTGTCAGTTTTCTCTTAGAACCAATCAGCCCAGGCATGTTGTGGCACAGGAATGGCAGAGGTTTGTAACACACAGTGGAAAATTCAAGGCCCCTCAAACCTACCTTAGCACAGACACTCTGCCGCTTGCATCTCGTTCTGTCGCGATACAGGTGACATGACTCAGCAGAAATTCAAGTCATGAATAGATACGTTCTGCTGCTTTGTTGTCAGGAATTGTAAGCGCACGTTGGAAAATGGCAGGCACACAAGGATGCCTTGAGGAATTAGCACCAATGATGCACTGACCCCAGAGGCCCTTCTGAATAGTCATGCTCAGCAGAGGCCTGAATCCCTGGAAGAATCTGAGCTGGAAAATATCTGTGTTGCGAATGCCCAGGTGGAGAAAAACGCTCCAGCAGAGGAACTGATGGTTGCAAAAAAAAAGGTTAGACAGTAAATGGAGCATAAAATGGCTGGAAAATCCCAAGAGTCTTGAGCCAGGGAAAGGCTGGGGATTGGTAGCAGCTGGCTGGGCCCTGGGCTGAGGGTCCAAGGCCATGCTACTTCTATGTGCTTAGAAGACATGTAAATCTGGTCCCCAAAGGGTCATTTTTCCCTGCTTACTTTACTGAAAATAAAGACAGAGATTGTATAAAATAACGTGTGTATATTACACAGAGACCTCTTGAAAAGGTAGTAAATTCTGGTGATTGGGGCACAAAGATGGGAAGCAAATCTCGTTTTATTGCTCAGCCATCCATCCTGCTCAGCCTGTCTGCCTTCTCAGTTTCTGACAATCTAGGGGATCTTCCCAAGTCTCTGCCTAGGGCTGTGTTGGAAAAACAAAGTCTCATGAACCACTACATAAAAGTGATGCAGGAATTTCTCAGCACCGCTGACTCTGTCCTTAGTGGCAGAGAGATTCTCCTCTGTAGAGGTATAGGGTCTTGGGTGCAAACAGGATTCCCGCTCAGTCACAGGGAAGGCATTACTCACTTTTGTATCTGCAGATGCCCTTTGTCTGGGGCAGGCATTCCTAGGCATTCAAATTCCAACTGACATGGTAGCTCAGTTTATGTATTAAGAATTTGCTAAAATGTTATTTCTTTGCTGGTCTAATGTTATAGCTGCCTCTTTTCCTACTGTGCTTTTCCAAAGGTTGTGTGTCTTGCTCCGGTAAGAGGAACTTGTCACTGAAATTTAGCTCACCTCTTTCCCTGGGGATCTCAGTTTTCAAAGTTATGGTCCTTATAGTGATTAGTCATTCTATTTTCTTATTTTTAACATGAGAGGAACATATTCATGCAGCTTTCATTTTTCTAAGAAAAAGCCAAACTTCATAATTTTTTGAACGGAATTAATAAA